>NW_010527212.1:32169-84213 GCF_000687285.1 Phaethon lepturus
CAATAACGAGGTGAGCATACAATTGCCTAACAGGTAGAAAACTAATAAAAGCAGCAACTATTGAAACAGCAGAATAACATTTCGTGCTCATTCAGTACAATAAATATTGTCTTTTTGAAGAGTAGTTAAATAATTAGTGCTCTCCTGCTACAACTTTTATTCCCGTGAGTACTCCTCCCTCTTGATCTTCTACTGTATGTTGCTTCAAAAAATATTTTTTTACATTTCTTACTAAATAACCAAGATGAGCAGGGAAAAAAACATGCTAAAAATAATTTAGGGGTTGAAGAAAGTCTCATACGGATCGGACAGTGGAAAAAGTGGCATTGTTTATGTAAAAAAGGAGGCAAACTGCAAACGTTTCAAAACAACAACGGTGCAAAATGGATTGGGAGCGCCTGGTTTTCTAACCCCATAACTGAGGAGTAACGGGGCTTTTTAGAGAAAAGCGGCAAATTCAAAACTGAAAATGCTCACTTGAAAAAAAATGTTAGAAAAGTTTGTTTTTCAAATAACGATAAACTAGCTTATGAACATGCTGCTATCACGTGCTGTTCATGGCAAAAACTGAAACGTGCCTCTTGAAATGCTCCACGCCGATACGGCCAGTAGGACCATCAGAGCGAAGCACCGAGAGATGGGAACAGACCAGTCTCCTACAGGACAGCGCGGGGTCTGGCCACAGCAGTCCCTGTGGGATTAAACTGGGAGAGATCGTGTAAAATCACCAGAGCCCTCACAACACACCCAGAGAGAAAGGCTACGAGTAAGCTCGCACCTACACCAGCAATGCCCCATCGAGATCGTTTTCAGAGCCGAGTGCCCTCAGCTGCCGCTACGCGGATTTAACGCCGAGTAAAACGTTGGCGGGTGGTAACGCTGCCTCTGCTGAAGGAAACCTGCGCGTTTCACACACGTTAGGTGCGTGTCTCATTAAGGAAGCCTTGTGGGCTAATTAGGCTGCCCCACTGCCACGGGAAGGATGCCTCTGCTCAACTAGGGCGGGCTGAGAAGTTCAGGATTGCAGAGAGCCCTTTGAATCTCTTCTCGTCTCTCCTTGCAGTGTTTCTGCTCTTTCCCCCCTCCTCTGCCCATCTTTCATGTTTTCTCCCCTTCCTCTTTTACGCCTCCAACCCCTTTCTAGGACGGTCATTTAACGCACGCTTGCTTTCAGCAGCCGCTAACACAGATTCCTCTTCGGGGCTTTGGACCGTGCTCCCCGCAGCAGCTCTGCTGGCCACAGAAGATGCCACCTTTCTTGCCTGTCACTCAAGAAGATGCAGTAAATTCCACCCCAGAGAGACATCCAGCATGGATGTTGAGGTCCACTTTGCACTAGAGCGCTGTCAAGTGTCATCTGTTTCACTGCGTTTGAGATCAAACCAGCTGTCACCAACTTCAGAAGCCTGCAGATGCAACTTCTTCCCTAAAAATATGAACAAACCCCATCCTTTCATTCGCGGTCCGTCCTCATCTTTAAATTTGATCTCCAAATCTCTACAGAGCCACCGTAATTCAGTGTGAGCAAGCTCAGCTACCAGAAACCACTTCTCTATACAGGCCAGGGGATCAAAGTCTTGGCATCGGTCAAAGAAACACCGGATGAAGGTAGGAGAGAAGGAAGTGACTGTCACAGGACTACAGCCACTGCAGAACATCAAATCCCAAGACCTAGGTTACGTAGAGCAGACAACAGTTCATTTGACTGGGTTCAAGTTCACCTCTTTTAACTGGTCTCCTGGAGAGCAGCACTTTTATGTCCAGAACATACACACAGTGCCCATGGCCTTGATAACTTCAAGCACAAGGATGATGGTAATGAGAGGATTTGAGAAACACCAACAAGCTCATGGCTGCTGGTGGGACAGTGTCCTTGGAGCTATGGGGAAACATCACCATGCCCATCCGCCTGCCACTGCCAGAGCTCACTGCAGCAGCATCCAGCTTGGGCTTCAGATGCTGACGTTTATAAACCCTGGATGATGTGGTCTGGAGAAGTCCAACAGGTTTCAGCAATGCTTTAAGTTTTACAGTTTAGGTCCTAGAGAACTCCTGAGAAAAAAGACGTCCTTGGCAAAGCAATTTTCAACCAGTGCCTGATGATAAAAGGAGAGCAGCTTGGCTGGACTATTAAGATAATCACAGAGTAATTTGGATTGGAAGGGACCTTTCAAGGCCATCTAGTCCAACCCCCAGCAGTGAGCAGGGACATCTTCAACTAGAGCAGGTTGCTCAGAGCCCCGTCCAACCTGACCTGGGATGTTCCCAGGGATGGGGCATCGACCACCTCTCTGGGCAGCCTGGGACAGGGTTTCACCACCCTCAGTGTGAAAAATTTCTTCCTTCTATCTAGTCTGAATCTGCCCTCTTTTAGTTTAAAGCCAGGGCCCTGCACTTGGCCTTGTTGGACCTCATGAGGTTCACACGGGCCCGTCCCTTGAGCTTGTCCAGGTCCCTCTGGATGGCATCCCGTCCCTCAGGTGTGTCAACCCCACCACTCAGCTTGGTGTCATCTGCAAACTTGCTGAGGGTGCCCTCGATCCCACTGTCTGTGTCATTGATGAAGCTATTAAAGAGTACTGGTCCCAACACGGACCAAGAGGCCCCTGAACGGAGCGATGCAGCTTATATTGGCAGAGGATTTCAAAGCCAGCAGCATCATTCACTCCCAACAGCAACCCTGCCACCACTGGCGACTCCTCTGTTTCGTCAACAGCCCCGTGTCCATCCTCCTCAACAGCATCCGCTTCCCAGAGAGGGAAAAAAAAAGTCCTGGGCAGACCCTCCCGCGTTAAAATGATACAGGCATGTAAAAAACACAATCTGTATGGAAGATTATCTGCTTCCACAAGTGATGGGAACATCTCTGCAGGTTTTGCAAGAATCCTTTAGAGCGACGATGTAGCTGATCCTGAACGCTTGCTCCTGGCACCTGCCCAAGGCTCCTGGGCATTAGACCTTCACTACTACTTTTCTTCCCCTAGCAAACGTTAGCAAGACTGCAATTACATGTTACTTCTGGACACTGTTATTTTAATATGCTTAGAAAGAAATCTCATAATTTTTTTTTTAAGCTTTCTACTTTAAAATCACATCCACCAAGAGCCTGATAAATAGTATCGCACGATCTCTCAATAGAGCACTATGAAGATTTACTCAACAGAGGGTGAAGACTGAAACAAGGTCTGAAGAAATGCATCTGGAGCACAATTAACCTTGTATGTTATTTTCTGACTTGCTAAAAACATTTTTAATAGTATCCACTTATTTTCTAGATTTTCAAAAATTAAATACTAGAGGAAAAATTAATACTTCTTCCACCAAAACCATTTTTAATGGACTCCAGAAGAAAAAGAATATTAATACTCAGGGCAATCATTTACTTTGATGTCTATATAATATGCACTGACCCGTAAGTGGAATGAGCTAAAACTGTCATAAATTCATTATGAGAAACCATTCTTTGAAGGATATCACTGCAAATTTGAAAAGAAATGGGCAATATGGAAATAAGCTAATTGCACGGCATTTAAAATAACTGGTTCTAATAACAATATCCTTTCCATGCACTTCTATTTCAGCTTAAAATGCATTTCTTCCAAAAACGTCGGAGAAGCTGGTTTATGAAAACTGAAGCGTTGTAATTACTTAGCACCGATAGCGATAGGGCAGCATTCATTTAGGATCTCAGACTTTGGAGGGAAAAAAAAATAATGAAAGGATGACTTTAGAATTTCCATTTCCCCGGGAAAGGGAACCTGGGAGTACCTGCAGCATAAAATGCAACGATCCAGACCCTACCGATGAAAACCAGAGGAAAATACGTCCAATTAGCAACTATACATTCCCAGGGGAATTTCTTATCATCTAATAAAAGTAAAAATTCCTCTTCACCGAGTGGGGCACATCATTTGCTCTGCCCGGTCTGTCCCGGCGCCGCTCAGAGCTGCTCAGCCTTGAGGAAAAACCACCTTTGCCCTCGCGGCTGCCCGGGGCAGGGAGGCTGACGACGGGCAGCCCGAGCCTGCCCACGGGGCACGGATGCGTCTCCTTTATCCTAACACAAACCCCGCCACCTCCGGCAGAAAGGAGCTGGATATTACGCTCGTCACTCCTTCATATAGTTACTTTTAGATTTGAACCCCTGGTTTTCATTTACTTACTTATTCTGTAGCTGCGTTTTGTAGCAGCGGCTTTTGTTCTGCGGTTTATTTCTCGAACTTGAGAGAGGAGCAGTCCAGATGGGGAGCATCTCTGCGCTGGTCTGTGAGGAGCCTGTGGGACCTGTTTCCACAGACCTCCCTCGGGCCCTCAGGATTTGGCTGATGCAGCATCTAAGCAAAGTGGATGCCTCTGCTTGTGGGAAAACGTGTGGGGGAGTAGACTTGCTTTGTAGCCCTCAGCTTCTCTCTTTTCCAGCTCCCAGGACTATGGGAGATGCAGCGGGTGGGCGGTGCAGCAGCCCCTGCACGTTACCAAGTCTCCGTGCGCATCTGGTGACGCTCACTTTGTCCATCTATTACACTTAGGCTCCAGGAACCAAAGAAAAAGGGCATCTCAATTTCTTTTTTCCCCTCCCAGAATGACCCAAGCTGTACTTTTCAATGTTTCTGTGCTTTTCTCCCTGCCTGGATTCCAACACAAGAGCCACCATCATCTTCAAGCATTTTGTTGAGCTGAGGCTATCTGAAAATAGGAGAAGGGAAAATAGGGCGACAAGAGGCAGAGAAGTTAATAGCCTCTCCTTTCTTTACAGCAAATATCTAGATACCCGTCCCTGACAGCGGATAATCAACCAACACGATGCAATCATCCCAACGCTCCTACCTGGAGCTGACGCTGCACCAGCGGTGGGACAGGGTCTCCTGGACACCACTGCTGTATACAGCACTGAAAGCAAACAAACAAACTTTTCAGGGGAGACAAAACCCAAGAAAACCTCTTCTTTCTTGAGGGCTGTTGGTCTTGGGCATTTCTGGTGTCTCTCCCCTTGTAAGGCGAGCACAAGCAGGTTCTATCCTCAAATTGTCTGTTTCGAAACACACTATCGTTGCAAAATGCTTTAAAAGAAATCATTAGGAAACTACAGCCTGAAATTTTAGTAGTGTGCATTAATATGATACTAATTTTAATTTTTTCAAAGCTCTTCCATGTATTACAAGAGTACTGTGATAAATACATGGAGTCACGCATTTAAAACACAGCAATTCAAGGCTTATCTAGCAATAGTAAGCAGCAGTGGCTTTAAACACTTTAAGTACCAAATTAATTGTATTACCATCCTTAAATTTGCACTTGTGGTATTTTGCATATGTAGAAAGGAAGATACCACAAATACCCACAATAAATTTAACCCCAGAGAGTGGTGGCTAGCTATCTTATTTCTTCATATTTTGTTTTTAGCGCCGATTGGGCTGCTTGGCAACAGGTATTTTCCTATATCGATCCGGAATTCAGACATATGCCAATATTTGCATTCCATGTCACAAAACGTTCATGATTGATGTATCTATAATACGTATTTTGCATACTGTGTACAATATAAATATTTAAATGGGTATCTTCCCTTTTACATATTGCATTTTATATAGTTATTACAGTTGTTTCATTCCTCATTTTCTGCTAGACTTTTAATTTCATACACTTCATCTATCAGATGCTACTGTCTACTTTTAACATATCACTGCAGAAAATGATAACTGGTGGTGAATACAGAGCCAGAGACTGAGGTTTTGCAATACTAAGTATTACGGAGCTGAATGATAAATGGAGAACAGCAGCTGGGCTGAGAAGCTCGAGACATAGTTTGGACGTAACAGCGCACGCAAGGCTGACAAAAATTGCATTTGCAGGTAAGTGGAGTGGAAATTTATACTTATTGGGGGAAAAAAAAACAAAGGCAAAACATCGTTCATGTTATTAAAGACCGAGTGAGAGATAGCAAAAGCAGTGGAGAGAGGCAATATTCTTCCAACTCCAGCAGGAATTCATCTCAAGCTCTAACATGCAATTTCACTACGGAGCTTCGGGGACAAAACAGAGGATTATACCCAATTGTTTTGAGAGTTTGGATAACAAAGCATAAAAATCCTAACAAGTCGCCTTTTGTGTCAATGCAGACTCAAAGAAGATTTCTATTAGCAAAAGTTACAAAAACTGAACTGCAATAAACATCAAGTTAATCACCTAACACAAAAAAAGAGTAGCTTTAGGTATTTGATATTTTCAGAGGTATCTGTATCATTACAAACTGTCTCGGAGGAAAAATGATACAGCTCATCAAGTTTGGCAAAGCAACGCTAAGCTGCACGAATACGCCACACTTCTTGTTTTACCTTTTCTGGCAATAAAGTTTTACAATGGAAAGCCGTTAGCGCTGCGAGAGTATGGAAATGAGGACAATTAAATTTGTCCTATTACGCATGTTAAATAGGCTGTTATGATTGTACTCTGTGTACTTAACGTGTTGGTGTAGAGCTAAACAGTGAGTCCTTTCCAAACAAAAAATTAATAGATCTTTAGGAATGGTAAAATGTGTTACTTATTCTGGTCATACCTGCTTGTAGCAGGTATGTTTTAGAATAGATTTAGCCTTTTAAAATATTAATCCTTCCTGATTTTTTGCGTTTTAGCTTTCCAAAGGAACAAAACCAGGTATGTGATGTATGTGATTAGCCATGATTAGCTGTTGCTAATACTTAGGGCAAAAAAACCCCCATCCAGATCTACTGAGTGGTAAACTCAAAGTTGGTAAAATTCTCTTTGTTTTGGAGAACCCTCATCATAACCCCCTTAAACATGGTTCCGTACGGAATAACCAACCCATAGTTCCCCCAAAAGATGGGGAACGCAGGAGAGCTCACCTCTGCCCCAACGGGGTTTTGCTGAGCCGCCATGGATCCACGGGGAGTTGAGGTTTGGTTTTAACACATGGGGGTTCACCACCTCGCTCGGTGCGCTGGCACCAAGCTGCGCGTGGACGCAGCACCGTCTCGGCCGTGCCTGAGCCACCATGGGCAAAGCCAGCCCGCCTGCCTTCCCGGCCACGCCAGCCCGGGACCCCCGTAAGCCAGAAGCGGCCCTCTTGCCGGTGTGTGCACAAATACCCATCACAGCTGCCTCTTCAGCTCTGGGCATAACACCACGCTCATGACCTTCTATGCGCAGTCACAGCTCGTTTGAAAATTAGCACAATTTCCATGTTATTTTATATATATATATCTAGTCCAACGGCTGTGGCTAAAAAAACATATATAGTCTTGAAAACCGGTACAGATGGCTTCTTTCATCTATCTACTAGTTCTTCACAGATCTGACTCCAAATGCCCCCGTTGTAGCTCAGCAGCTACTAAAGCGCATCGTGTGGAGTGCCAGCATGCAGCGTAACCCCGGGGCTCCAGCACCTAACCCTGCTACAGCCCACCCTCCGCAGGCTGCGAGGATGTGTGAACGGCAGCGCAAGATCTTCCCCTCCAAGGGCAACAGGACCGGCTTGGTTTTGAGGGTGGAGATGGCCGGGCAAGAAGCTCGGGAAGGTGCCGGGAGCCAGAGGTACCAGGAATGAAACCAGGACCAGAGAGATCCCAGCGGCAGGTGGAAAACGGCAGAAACAACCTGGGTAAGGAAGCGAGTCAGGCTGATACTTACAGTTTTCCTGCTGTGTCCATGACAGAGTCTGAAATGAGCTTGGCTTGTTTATCTTTTCTTATTTCCTTGCCCCCCAAGTCCTGTCAAGAGCCTACATTTTAATTCAAGGGGGGCCTTCGATTCTGCCAGGAAATGTCTTCACATGGAACATCTTCCATTTCACCCGGCATACAGCACTAGCACAGCACTCCGCTTGTCAATACATCTGAGGAGTATTTCTGCTTTAATACGTCCACTTTGCTCAAGTTTTGAGCCCCGCTTAAGCCTCAGGCTGAAGCTGAGGAGATGGTGATGCACTGACAGAGCCTCCTCCCTCCCAGGGATGCCCACGCATGTACCAGCCCATCTCCAGCCTCTCCTTAAACAGAATAAACGCCTGCCACCCTGACCACGGGACCCCGGTACAAAATGACAATTCGCCTGGTGTCTGCCTTGTCATGCAAGTAGATAAAGAAAATGGGAGGACATTTTTTTTCTTCCCTGACTCAGAAATACCACAACACCAAAGGCAGAGATGGCACCACATCAAAGAGCCTAAGTTATAAGGGAAGCGGTTTTATTTTCACTTGAGCAGAGTTTTTTTTGGGGTTTTTTTGTTTGTTGGTTTTTTTTGTTTGTTTGTTTGTTTTTTTTAAAGGGAGACTTCAAAATTACTTACAAAAGTAACAGTGATGATAGTGGGACTGAAAACTTCCACGGCATCTGAACAGCATCATTCAAGCACAAGCATCCGAGGATAAGATAACCCACACTGCAGCAGTTCCCAGGGAACCGACTGTAATGACATTCAGGTTACACATCTCATCTGGGCCGCGTTTCTGAAGGAGATGGGAATTAGCAGCCCCGTGACAATAAAGAAACGTGGGATTAAGAAATGAGGGAGGAGGGAAAAGGGCCGGTCGATTCTCTCACCGCCTTTTCTTGTTCCCAAAACTCCTGTTGCCTGGAAATGGCTGATGAGAAGACGGGATTATGTAAGCACTTGCCAACTTTTCACACGTTAAAGAAAACTAAAGCCTGAGTGATGGGTAGCTTAACCCATCTTCTAAGCAGTGAACTAAAACATGTTTACTAAGGAGAACTTGAACAGTGAAACGCCTTTAAAAAACCCAGGAGTGATGAGGACTTGACAATTCCCAGGATTAGAAAGCTGCATACATTACAGACAATGTAATCTCCTTATAGTAAGATGAGGAAAAGGAAAATAAAGCTTTTTTGGCGTGCAAGATGGTTTTTGTTTTAAAGTATATACATCCTGTCTGACTGAAGACTTTCTTGCATTACTGTCTTTTTTTTCTTTTCTCCTGACAGACGTGACAGAGAAGCGAGCTACCCTAGCCCTCCAACACCGTATTAAGCTGTATTTTCCAACAAACCCCCTGCTCCCATCAAAGATGATCCATTAAAACAATAAGTGTTGCGCAGTAGAAATGTCTCTTCATAAATTTAATCAGGCTAACACCTAGATGCTACAAGAAAGCAGGCACCAACCAAAGTGCAAAATGTCTGTATCTAATTTCGAATACAACTTCAGCGACTGCATCACCTCAGCAGATCTAAGCTTTTCTGGACTATTCCTCGTTGTCATTCAAGTGGCATGTTACCTTCTGCAAATACTCTAATATAAATACAGCTGAAGGCTAGTTTAAAATTTAACCTGCTAGGCTTTTTTCATTTTTTAATAAAAAAACCCCCAAAACTGGGCATTGCACTCATTTTCCCTTTTACTCTGTTTACCAGCAAAGCACTGGGTCTCTAAAATGAGCGAAAAATTTTTGTGATCACACTCCTTCCAGTTCAAAACAAATGTGCTTACACTGGCGACAAAGCTGAACACGCTGCAGCTGCTGCTGCTAGAAGAGGTTTCTGAGGCACTAAAAAAATCTCAAAATCCTGCTGCAAGCTGACGTTGCGCCGTCCACCGGAGCATCACCAACGCAAAATTGCAGGTGGCAACTACTTAATCTGGAGACCAAAGGAAAAACCATGTTGTGTGCAGCTCAACCACCACTCGGGCAACAAGGGTAGGACAGCACACAGCAAAATGAACTCTACTATTTACTACAGGAATGCACATGTAGTTGTGTAACGCAAGTGTAGTTGTGTAACGCAAGTAACGTGCGTCTAGAAGAGGGAATATCCAGGTTGCCCGGAGCTCACTTACATCTTCAGGAAAAGAAAAAAATCCCAAACAGTGGCTTTTTGTACAGCTGCCCAACGATGGCAAAAGGCAAATCCTCAGCTGGTGATAATGGTTATGGCTCCACTGAAATCTGCTGACGATGTTCCCCCTTCGGTCGTACTGACGGAGGGAAAAAACCAAACAATCCTACGTGACGAAAAGCTGCAGTGGATAAGTGGAACCAGATGTGAAATTTTGCACCCAACTATTATAATTGTGAGATGTTTTCAAAATGTTAAAATGGGCAAAGCCCCTGTCAGCCAATTACAAAATCTACATTCCTTCAGCTCTGGAAGAGAAGAAACGACTTCTCAGAAATGCCAGGAGTGACTCAACCGTGACTTTTAAGCCGCTTCAACAGCATTCTAGTTATTCCAACAGTACTGAGGGTTTACCTGAGATTTCCTTCCTGTAAGTGGAACTATGAGCCGGCAAGGTGCTCAAATCAGGGAAAAAGAAACACACATGAAATGATCCTTATGACCGCTGTGTTATGAATGTATTGCTTTTTCTATTCCGGACTGCCTTCCCTGTGAATTTTAAAATATGTAAAACCAGGAAGCACAGAGCAAATAATATCTACGTAAGTAGGTCATTTTCTTAATGGCAGTGCGCTGTTGGTTTGCTACCAACTCGTTTGCAATACAGACACATACATTTCAAAGCGCGTATATTTGGATCCGCAAAGGTGGTGAGAGTGTACAATTGTGGAAGCACTCGCTCCGAGATCAAGTAGAGCCTAATTCAGAAAGACAAGCAGGAAAAAGTCATATTTTGCACCTTCTATATGAGCTTCACAGAGAGTTATGACGGTTTCGAGAAAATCCTCTTGCCGCGTATAAGCTGTAGCTTGAACGTGCTGCACGTTGCATATTTCATTACAAAAGCAGAGCCACATTATTTCATTAGATAAGTGATAAGTTCAATCCTTACCAAGTTTTCTTGGTTCCTGGCTGCTATTTTCTGATCATCTTCTCCCCCATTTTTCATGTATTTGACCTCTTCCACTGGTTTGATCCTATACTCATCTGAGCACCAAGGAAAAAAAAAAAAAAGAAAAAAAAATTTGAACCGGTGTAGTTCAGCAGCTGGGAAAAAAACCAAACTAAAACCAAAACAGCTGACTAGAAAAGACCCTAATTAAGCAAAGCAACTAGGAATTACACGTATATAGTTTCAAAGGATTAAATGTGACTGATACCAAGGAACTTTTTCCTGACTGAAGCTTCAGTAAGAATTTCCAGTTCTGGCTTCCAGAAATTGTTCAGTAGCTCTCTGGTCTCATATAGGCACGGCACCACAAACAGGGGGATGTTTGGTATGTATTTCCCCCCCAATCCCTACTTTTTTGCATAAAATGTTCAATATGAACAAGTTCTGTGTTCCTGCATCCTCGCTGGATTTTTATTATCAGTGGGCAAACAAGTGACGTACAGAAGTTACTAGAGAGGAGTCCATGGGTATTCCTTGCATTGAAAAAACCTCTTTTGAAAAGCAATGCTGATGGAGGCTATTTAAAATTTAAGTTAAAAGCTAAAGAAAAAAAAAGCCATAACAAAAACCACTGCATTTTTTTCATCATTTTGTTTTTCCTGCACTAACAGAGCTAGAGCAAAAGTGCAGAGTCGTATAATGATTTCTGGAGAAAAGGCCCCGTCCTGAGCATCTTCCTCTCCCCACTCTCCCCCTCCACAACCATTTTTCCTACACATGAATGTTACCCAGATAGAAATCCGTCGTGAAAATAAGTGATGACGAAAGTAAGATACCCGCTTTGCCCTTAATATTTATCAGCGAGGCGGTTCAGTTCTCTTAAAATAATAAATTCCCAGCTCCAGTGCCAGTATAGAAATATTAGCTAACATACATGTGCTACCCCACGGTAAACAGCCTCACTCAAAGCTTGAAATAAAGGGATTTTTTTAATTTGGGAATTTGGGATTTCAGGAAAAGTGATTCTTCTCTTCAGCCTGCGAAGGCAGTGCTTGCAGTACCAACACTGCCTTTTCTCAGCGGCTTTTTGCTCCACTTATCTTTGTAGCACATAAATCTATCGGACAAAACACCAGGAGTTTTCCACCCATGCTCCTCCAGCCAGGATGTATAATGCAGAAGAGAAACTTTACCCCACAAAAGTGGAAAATGTTAATCCAAAATGAAATAAGACACAGTACAGTGGGAATAAGAGGCAAAACATGGGCAAATTAAAAGAAACCGCACAAATTTTAGTCTTTTTCTTTGGGTTTTCAAGCAATTTATCTCAATTGATAAGGGAAAAACAAAACACAAATGGATTTTTCTGGGTTACGTTGTTAAAAACAAAAATAATCAAAACTATTTAGAAGGAAGCTTGTTTTCAGGAAACAATTAACCACAGAGTATATAAGTTAAATAAGCCTAACTTTGAAAGACAAACTTTTTTTAAAAAATACAACATGGTTTTGCATTTGGCCTAGTCCGTATCTATATGCTTTTTTATTATAGAGTTTAAATAAAACTGTGAATTTATCAAATAGCAGCATCTGAGATGCAGAGTCTCAACACAGATGGAAGAATTTAAGACAATATTATTAGATCGGTAAATGTGAACAACCACTCTGAATTTTTTTTTTTTTTAATGTAGTTTAGCTAGTCTGGAGATGACAATTCATAAAACCAAAAAGGCTGAACACAATAAAGCCTGAGAATTAGAAGTACTTGATTGACTGCAATATCTAACTTAAATTTTTCTCTTGCTTCAATGACCTCTGTTGTGATTAGCAATAAAACCCACATGCAGAAAAAGCATAAAACTCCCATGGTGGCATGTACGGATTTGAATAGGAAAACAGGAGGAAGAGCAAATAGCACAAGGGAAGTTTGCACAACCTGCAGCTAGTCCACATTAACCAAAAGAGGGGCATGTTCAATGAGTAAAAAATGAGTAAGGTATGGAGGTCCTGACATTCAGTGGCAAAAATTACCTCTGAAATGTGTCTCCTGCTTATTCCATGAGATTAACTGTGATCGAACACCGAGCGCACGCCCGGGCAGCAGACCGCCCTGTGAGGACTCTATGTAAGAGACGCTTCCTTGGAAGACATTGTCTCTTGTAGCAAATGGACCAGGACACTGAT
Organism: Phaethon lepturus; assembly: GCF_000687285.1. NCBI lineage: Eukaryota > Metazoa > Chordata > Aves > Phaethontiformes > Phaethontidae > Phaethon > Phaethon lepturus. The sequence goes on from NW_010527212.1 coordinate 45,115, forward strand.
GAGCCCATGACTGATAATCAGTATAATCAGATTTATCTATGAAACACTGATACAGTTCGACAGGATAGAGGCAAAACAGGAAGGAGAGTTTTTGTTGGAAACTTAACTCTGTATCTCTTCTCTAACTGATTGTAAGAGTGCTGGCAGGCATCACTGTTTGGACCAGAAGGATGCTGTGAGGGACAGTATCAAAAGCCTTACTAAAATCCAGAAAAACTACACCCATCGCCTTCCCTTCGCCCACGAGGTGGGTGACCTTATCGTAGAAGGGTATCAAATTAGTTAAGCAGAACTTCCCCTTTGTGAACCCACGCTGACTCTGCCTGATGATTGCATTACTCTAAACACCTTTCAACAGCGCTCAGCATGATCTTCTCCATAACTTTTCCAGGAACTCTCAGGTTAGACTAACAGGTCTGTAGTTCCCTGGTCCTTCCTCACACCCATTCTGCAGATTGGCAAAACACTGGCTAGCTTCCAGTCAGCAGGGACCTCCTCAGACTCCCAAGACCTTTGGTAGAGGATCGAGAGGGCTCCCGCCATAATATCCGCTAGCTCCTTCAGTACTCTGGGGTGATTCCCATCAGGATCCCATCAGGACATCCATCCCAGTGGACTCATGAACATGCAGCTGATGCAGCAACCGGTCCCTTACAACTTCAGTGTCCGCAAATGGAAAGTCACTGTTCCCACACTCGTGGTCTCCTGACTCAGGGGACTGGGCAGCCCAGGGTCTATCAGTATTATTAAAGACCGAGGCAAAAAATGCATTGAATGCCTCCGTTCTTTCTTCATCCCTATTAGTCAGGTGACCATCTTCAACCAGTATCAGTCCCATGTTTTCTTTAGTCCTCCTCTTGCTATTAACTTCAGTGGAGAACTCCCTGAAGTGTATAGGATTTATAAAAAGAATGCATGTTAGAAAACCTGTGCACAGAGTCAGGCCAGGCGAGGGTAAGGCTTACGACATGGACACAGGACATTAAAGGAATACTTGAACTGCCTGTTCCCACTCTTTGTGGTTCTGTGAATTTCTAGGCTACACTTCCTTTCCAGCTTCAGCTCCACACGAGTCTTTTTAGACATCATCATCAAAGTTCTCAAAAATATAATTTTAAATTCACGTTGAACATAGGCACAGATCCTTCAAATGCTGCATCATTTGCCAGATGCATCGAGTAGCTCTGAAATGGTGGCAAAGAACTTTGCACAGATTTCTTCTGTAATTTCCACAGATATTTACAACAGTGTTAGTAAACATGCTTCCCCCCAATACTTTACTTATGAATACAGTACCTGTTCAATTATCTGTGCAGCATAGCACAGTTGGCATTACTCTTCCCTCCATTCTACCAACTGCAGAAAAAGTGCAGATGCCTGGACAATTCAGCAGCAAGAAAGTTTCCAAAAACAAAACAGTCATTTTTCATTACATTTTCGGGACAAGTTGAATACACCATGCCAACCAGCAACTCTTACTTCAGAGAAAACCACCTTCTCCTTAGGACAACATAGATGAAAGAACTGCAGGATGTCAAAGTAGAAAACACCTGCTTCTGTAGATGCTAGTAGAATTACTCCTCTAATAGCAAGTGTCTTACAAAACCAGTATTAATGTCATGGATCTATTATATTGTATAGATAGATATTATATATCTATCTATATCTATTATATCATGTTTGAGCGTGAGAAATCTCTAGTTATATCTCAAAAAGCAATGTAAATTTGACACAATCTAAAGCTAAGGATCTGCTTTGAAGGCCAAGAGACCACCTCTTGGGGATGAGGCACATTACGGAAGATGCAGGCTTGAGTGGCCAACGCTCAGGCTTCAGTGCCCGAATAAACGATTAACAGATAGGAGTGCCAAGCAGCTAGCAACTCCACCAAGCCCACATGTTTGGAGCAAGCGGTGCACGTACCAGTATCAGACAAAGAGGCAAACACAGCACCGGTCTGTGGAAAGCGAGTGATCAACCTAATTTCAGTTTATGGGAGCAGAAGAGAAGACCGAGCCATGAACAACTGTTTTATCAGATACACACAGAGATGAAGGGAATGAGTTGGAAGTAATATTGCTACTCATAAGCTCTCGTAATTTCCTGTCACAGGCAAAATATCGTCTTTAAAATAGGGAGCACAAATACAATATATTGGTAATATTTGCTCATACTGAGTAGTCACTTGCTGGAGGTAGGTATAAATGGACATGATTCTAGTTTCAAAGGGGAAAAACCAGCTAAGTATAGTGAAAGAGAAAGGAGTATCCAGCTGACTACAAGCCCTACAGCTTCCAAGGTACAGTGAGGGATAGCTGGAAATAACCACTTTCAGAACTAGCCAAATGCAACCTGCAACCTGCTTGCTATGTGAGGAGAAAAACCAAATTTTGCTTGCCGGTATCCCTCTGGCATTTACAGTACCGACACAAACTTTACCCTTCACATTCAACGTTGAACTCCTATTTTTTTTAGCCCTGGATCAAGCTAAGCTGTAAAATCTCTTCATTTTCATGGGCTCATCACAAATCTATTCAAGTAGAGCCCTCACATTCGAAATGCAGAACAATTCCTGAAAGCAATGGGACCAGTCAATATTTAGCACGTTCCCCGCCAAGACTGTTGACTGCAATGAGCAGGCAATCAAAAGGGTGCAAAGGAGAAGGTGGTAGCGAGCAGCTTGGCTAGGGAGGATATTGCTAGTTAGTGTAACAGAGAAATGAGCCTGATGCCTAACACCTTGCTCTTCACAGATAAGACAACATTCATTATTTCAAATACACTAAATATAGCAATTAAATTCAAACAAGCGTTTGGAGAAGACACGTCTCACACTGTACTATGCTATTATTGGGAGGACACAACTATATATATACACTTTTTTGACTAAGTAAAGATAAATGTTGTCTTCTAAAGATAAGAGAGATATATATAAGATGGGGTGTTCAGAAACCACAAATTCTGAGCTACTTATGAGATGTTCTTGTTCTAAAGTTACTGCCAGGATGAACGTGCTGCAAATGTGAAAGAATGGATATTTAAGCAACAGACAGATCGTGAAGTGTGTCATGGGGTGTATGGACATTAATGGCTTTAAATGAACATGACAATTAGATTAACGACTTGTTGGAGGAACGGGCCTTTGATGCCTTCCCTAAAGGTAACACCTTTAGGTATCTGCAAAAACTGCTAACCAGGTTTTACTTCATAAGGTAAGAGTGCACCTGGAATTGAAGAAGTAAAGGATGCTAAATCCACCTTTTGATTTTTACCTTTTGATTTCTACTAAAGACAAGACAGCATTTTGAGATATTTTGGTCTGAGTCATCAGAAGTGAACCCAGAGAAACCCTGAAGTGTTAGTCAGGTCTTACTTGACCTCGATCAAGTCTAACACTCAACAAGGCCTTTAAAACTGTAAGAAGTTCAGGATAAAGAAAATTATACAAAGTTCTATGCAGATTTACCTTGCTCTGTCTTGCTCAACAGTAATACCCTTTTTTTTCCTAAATACAGTTTTACATCAAAAACAAACAAAAGTGAAACATCTTTATCCTTCTTTCCTGTGCAAAACTAAACACTGAGTAGTGACTACAATAAAAACTTTAGGACACTATCACTCAGTGTGGTATAACATATATAAAGAGAAATATATCTTTATGATTCATTCATGTAAAAGTAAAACTCAAGTACTGCCTTCCATTGTGTGGTGTATTATATGAAAAGAGAAGATTTCCAACAACTCAAATGGATGAGGAATGGGTTTACAGGACTGCCACAGCAAATACTGTGTTGAAGAAAAGCAGCCCAACCGAATCCAAAGAAAAACAACATAAGCAAACCACAAATAAAAGACAGAAATACTGTCGAGCATAACACCCACCACAAAATCCATCACAGGATATAAACCAGAAAGCAGTAACGCCTCTAGCACGAAGCTCTTTGGACGGGCAAGAGAGGAAGAATTTTTAAGTTGAATACGCTGCAAAAATTCTCAGTAGGCAAATCTTATGAATGAAGATCTCCATCTGGAAACAGATAATTCTACTCAAACATGTCACGCAGTTGCCATAGCAATGTGACAAAGAAAAACAGCACTCATTAATAATGATTGTAGTGATAAATGAGCATATCAACTTATAATATTGAAACAATTATGGGGCGGGGGGGACTGTGGTTGTTCCTACGAGAAACATTTCTTCAGCACTTCCAGACATCGCTGTAAGTGCCATTACCACAGTAACATCGGTAATGAGGCTATTTCTGGCTCAGTTAAAAAGAAAAAACAAAACCCAAACCAAAACACAACAAAAATGCGTAACTCCATCAAATATACCTGGACTCACTGTGACTTTTTGGAGAAATCTTTTGCTAAACACCAAGTCTTAAAAAAAAAAAAAAAATTTTTTTTTAATTGCTGATTTACACTGCTTTCCCATCTCAGACATCTAAGGACGAACAGATTCTGCTGTCATCGACAGGGACGATGGGTGAGCCTCTCTTCTCTATTTTTAGTGACATATCAAGTATCAGGCAGGAGGTAAGTGGTACTTCAGTCACACCACCGAGAACAAAGTTTCTAACCACACCTTCATTTTCCCGCACTTCAAATTTGTTTTTCAGTATCTCTTGCCTTTGTATTGAAGGACATGCCAAGATTTACCCTTCATCTGTCATAAAACACATGTCTATTCTGTAAAATGTAAGCTTTTTGCCTAACCAATTTCACTGTACCATACTTCTTTCTGCCAGGTGCGGAAACTACTCCTACTGCTGTGAGCACGAGAAATGCCACGGACCGAAGACTCACGCGCTCTCCTCTGTCAAAGACTTGAAAGCTAAAAGCTATATTTAGATAAAGGACTGAATTGCTCTTTCTAAAAATATTTGTTAAAAATCAAAGAGATTTTGATACAACTTAACTGTAAAATATAACAGCAGGTGAGCCATTTAGATGCTAAACACTAAACATGCCAAACCACCTACAGTGCCATTGCAAAGGAGGAATACTCTGAGCTCCACAGCTACACTGGTAGGACACGAGCAGTGGTGGGCTTAACTCCAGACTGAAGAGCCAGGCTAGACATCAGGAAAAATCATTAACTGCAAGGACAGTCAAGGAGTAGAATTCGATTGCTTGGGTGGTGGCAGTTTCCATCATCAGAGGTCTTTAACAAGTCATCAGCCTCGAGTGCCACAGGTTGAAGTCCATCCTGTTTTGGAGCACAAGAGGGATGAGATCGAGCTCTTCAGATTATTCCAGCTCTGTTACTGTATATGGGTATCAAATGCCTGGATACGAGCAGAAGCTATGTCGAAGATCCCAAAAAAGTCAACAGTTAGACAAAGAAGTTGCAAAAATTCTGTAAACCACCATTTCTCAAATTAACTACTAGGTAATAGAGGCCATCTAAGCTATCTTCTTAGCTCCAGCTTCAAGCACTCAAAGGAAGCAGCAAAAGAACAAGAACATTGTTATTTTGATTCTACATGGTTACTTAGATTCTTTGTTAATTGCTTAGATTCGCAGCTGTGGGGTCAACTTCCGATCCACCTGGACATGGGTTGAGAGTGAAGTTTCGTTGGAGATCACCCAGCAGCGGGTCACCAGCCCATCGTCTTCCACTGTCCTCAACCCTCAGAGCTATCAACTCCTGGGCAACTAGAGATCCTAGTGATCATGTTGTTTTTACCAACATGAACTAAACAGAAAAAAATAGCTTAGGAAATACGCCAATCTATTTCTCTCAAAGAAAATGCTCATTCAGATTTCCCAAATGAAGTTTTCTTACCTTAACCCAAGCTAAAATATAGCCACTGATGGAAGCCGAGGCAGTGGACACCACCAGTTATTAAACAGAGCGCAGGTGCACAAACAACATACCAATTCCGCCAAGAAAATATAAATCATCTGAAAGAAATGCTGTTTAAAAATCTGAACATACTACACAGATTACAGCACATCTGGAAAGACCACCCTCAAGTATTTTTTCTTCTTCCTACACAATCCCAACACGTGTTAACTAGGAACGCTAACTATTGCTTCAGCACAACGCAGATGTGACTGTTAGGGTTGGTTTTTTGGGGGGACGGGGGAAAGGAGATTGTGGCATTCTATATAACAAAAAACAGACTCTACATGGAGGACTTCTGCAGCACTGGAACGACACTTGCCCTAAAGCAAGGCAAGACAGGGGTAGCTCTTTCCTCAGCTATCGAGCGATTCCTACTACAGCCCAATGTCACATCCAGTGCTTTATGAAATATTAATTCCCTAAAGAGTGATGCCTACTTGAAACTAAACTAGAAAATTTCAGCAAATTCCCTTCTACTTTATCAGACTACCCCCCTTCCAGGCCCAAATCATGACACCTTTCAACAGCGTTCCTCTGGGACTGACAGATTTGATAAGACTGTGGCTCCATTAACTTCAGTGGACATCATCTTGACCTTTGCTGTTATAGAGCACAAAAACTCATATTGCCTTATTAACCCATCCTTCATTAATGCTGTCAGGAGTTTCCACTGTTGCAAACCCTGCAGCTCTCGATTCTTTGGGTATCTCTGTCCTCACATACAAAAGGCCCAGCCTGACTTCTGCCTGGGGGAGAAGGTGCCATTCCAACACCCATGATGCTGCTGCTCGTTGTCTGCCTCAGTTTATGTATCTCAGGTTTTCTGATTTCTTTTTCCCCGATCTAATAAAGTGGCAGATGATAATGAAGCCATAATTTAGCTCCCCTGTTTCTATAGCTTTAATTTTCGCATTTGCTACACAACTTGCAGAAACCCACTGCTGTACTTGGTTCCTTCAACTACTTGGTTTCTTCTTGGCCAAAAAGTTCCCAAGGCTACTCTACATTTGGACTGTCACATAGTCTAAGTATCGTGAAAATTATAGCTGTATGTATAATTTTCTATCACATTATACATAACAAATCATATTAACTAACCTTGCACCAGGGGCACAGGCCCATGACAGTATATCTGCTAGGTCTACCTTCGTGGTAGATCAGAGGAGTACTTTAGCAGGCAAAAAAAAACAAAATACGTACTGGTGTGCAACCAATAGAGTTGTTTTGTGGGAAGTAATAATTTCTGCTTCATACACAACTTCTCTACTAACACCACGTGGAAAAGAAAATGACAACTCACCACAGCTTGCACAGCTGCTTCCTTGCACACAGTTCATCCCCCTCTGGGTCTGACTGAGATGGGAGGACAGTTCACCGGTCTAAAGCTTTTTCCTGCTCTAGCTCAGACTTCCTCCATGCTCCTCAGATTTAAACCTCTTCATGTGAAGAGAAGTATGGGAAGAGGCATGAACAAGTAGAAGATACTGACTACCCAAAACCACTTGAAAAACTATTCTTGGGGATAAGGGGGCTCATGGATGTACGTGTTTGTTGTAGGGGGAGGACTGGAAACCTTAAACCCTCCTGGACCTCATGAAGGAAGATAATGCTCTCCTCCTGCTCTGCTCCGCTCCATCACGGCTCCCCGAGAAGGTGGTCAGGGACCCTCTGGCCAACTCTACCAACAAATCCCTCCAGCCAGGTATGTGCTGCCAGCTGCTAGTTCAAGCATGGGGAAACACACCACAACCTCACAGGCCGTTCCGTTACCTCAGAAAGACTCTTAAAAATACAACCTCAATATCCTAAAATCCACTTACCACTAAACACGCAATTTCCACCTCGCTTGCATGGTACTGTCTTTAATTACACAATCGCAAGATCTTTTAAACTCTCATTCGTATTTAAGATCTGAGAAAACTCCGTATATAAGATGGTATTGAAAAACAGCCACCTGATCGTATAATTAAAGACTTTTGTGCACTTGTGTGTAATTAAAAAGCCAAAAAACAGTGCTGGTGTTGCACACTCATAACTGTCTTTCAGCTAGACAGATTTTTGCTTGCTGGAACGATATAACTCATGTATACATATACACGCACCCTTTTTTAAATTTTTTTTTATTATCTCGCATTTAATTAACACATAACTTTGAGCCAGACGCCAGGTCGTTCAAAGGAAACCATTTCTCAGGTGGAGGAGATTACAGCCATGGTGCTCGGCAGGAAGGATACCAGTAAATGCAATTATCTATCCCACTAAAAAGATCAAATTGAGAAAGGAAAGCACGAGAGGAAACAAGCAGCACAGAGATTAATCAAAAGGACAGGAGGAAAACAAAGGGTCTGTGCCTTGAAAATACTGCCGTTCGTATGAAGCCAGCAGGTGGGTTTTTGGGTCCAGGTTGCAATGTCCTGCCCCAGCATCCCCACGCCAGGCCAGGGGAGCAGCACGGGGCAGGCCCCGCACAGGCCTCCCCGCCTCTTGAAGCGGCTGGAAGGTCAGCATTCCCAATCCCTTACTACATTTAAACACCACAAACTTATTTTAAAACAGCGTAAGTGACCCTGCCCTGAAGGAAACACTCTGCACCGCTCAAACTTCAAAAGCAGAGCTTGAAGAATTGGCTTTGCTGCCATAAACCTCTTTGTTGTGGGAGAGACAAGAGAGAAGGGGAACGGCTGTGGAGCAAACCTATGTATAGGTTTGCTAAATATAACAGAAACCACGACACAAGAAGGGCTAAAACTTCTCCTATGGTCTAACTCGGTGGCGAAAACCTAGCAAGCTTGTAAGCAGTAATGGGAAGCCCTCCTTGGCCGTGGAGGAGAGGCAGGTGCTGTCCTCTTGCCTCTCCACGCTGCATGCTAGAACCTGTCTTGCTACCAACCCAAAGTTTGTCACCTCAGCCAATCTAGGTTGGAAAGGCGACTGTTCAACTCCATTTTACTGCTCCTTTTTGAAAATCTCCCTTAAAGAGGGAAAAAAAACCTACCACCATTAAGTATTTAATTCTTTTCAGGTTTTTCAACGTCATTAATGACACTCCCAGTCTCCGATGACTCTCCCCAGCATCCATCTACATACTCCACTGCAAAACATTTATCATTTTAGGACAGAATCCATCAGGGACTATTCAGATTCCAGAGAAAAAACCCTAACTGACCATTACCGTCAGCATCCCTTGTACAGCAGCAGAGGTCTTGCTCCTTATAGCCCCGCTAACGGATTGACCAATTGCTCTAGACACCAAAAACCTCTCCTGAACTGAGCTGTCCCAAAAGTTCTCCGGGGGAGGGGAAAAAAAAAAAGTCATTACCACTCCACACCCCCAAAATGACACTTTTCCTATTATTGCAAATACATGACAAGGTGTCTTCAGTTTCATTGTCAACAAAAAAGCCGATTCTTCTTTACTTAACAAGTAATGCCAGCCTCAATCAGTCAACTATTAAATGAGATTGTTGCCCCGCAACACATGACTTGAAATGGATTTTCACATCCTTGCTGGCATAGTGGCTTTCTTCTATTAATATCAGTCTATCAAATTTTCAACTGCTCATGTACCTCAAAGAATATTTGTAAATCAGCAGTTATTTCATTTTTATTAATTGCATTATGAAAGGGACAGAATAATTATCCAGGACCAGTCACGGACTGGAGATCCATGATGAGCACAAATGTCTCCTTATTGCTGGTATTTCCGTAAACCAAGGTGGGGTGAGGGTAACGAAAACTTGATTTATAAAATACAGTACACATTTCCAGATGCAAAAGATTAAAAAGTTAATTACGTTACATTACTTACAGACCATCCAAAGAGCTCCAAAATTAACCCATCGGAAAGATTAATGTTTTACTCTGATTAGTGTTCAGAGTTAATTTGTTTTCTCTGAAAGATGCCTACTTCCCTCAGCATCCATGTTGCAAAAGCTTTATCTAAAGCCCCGAAAGCAAACACCTACCACCCACATGGCACTGACGGAGGCGTATCGTTCAAGCAATCAACGGTAACGATGGGAACACCTTAAGAAATTCCCGGAACCGGAGCGACACTGGGCAGCAAGTGTCTGCCTGGCTCACGGCCCTGTCCCGGAGATGTGGAGATGGAGACGGATGGTTTAACATCTCCATCTCTGCATATACGCCAAGCCACAAATTAATTCCCAATTCTCTGCAGCATGTAGTCGGTGCTCTTCCACACCGTCTTGTGCCATGAACGATCTCCTCCTTTGTCCCTACGGTCATTGCGCACGTAACCTGTTTATGAAACTAGCCGTACTCATCCCCATTCACCGCCTGCTGTCTTGCAACCACATCGAAGCCGCTTCGTGCAAATAATCCATGAACGTTTAGGATATGCTGGAAGTGCAAAGATGACTGGGTGCAAAAAAAAAAAAAAAAAAAAAAATTAAAAAAGTTAATGATTTTCCATGTCTCCTCCCCTTCCCTCTGGGCAACACTTTTTAAAAGAAAGCAAAATATCAATGGGTGAGAAAAGCAGTTTTTAATAAGAGCTAAAAAAAAAAAAAATCCAGATAAGAAATACATGCTTAGAGCACTTGTATTAGATGTGCACTTTCAGCCTAAAAAGATCTCAAGATACACACAGGTCCTACAATCAGAAATTTGATATATACTTGACAACAAAATACAGGGGATAAACCGCATGTAATTTTGCTACATACAACCATTAACAATTTAGGAAACTTCCATGAAAAACACCTACACCCCTTTTTTCCCCTTTGAATAGACCAAGATCATTCCTGAAACCATAAATCCTGAAACAAAGGCGACTTCACACTATTTCCCAGTATGGCAGAACATGAAGTGCTCCATGCCTCTGCTGCCCGAACAGCCCCTTGCAGCGCTCCTGTTACAAAAGTGGAAAGGAAATATATGTAATTTAAGAGCACCCGAAACCTGATCCTTTTTGCCACAGCCCCCCCCATACAGGTAAGAAGAAAAGGCGCATGGCAGGGCACAACTACACCCGCTCAGCAGAAGCCAGGCTTCGTTTTTTATAAGGCCAGGAGGCAGCAACCTTAACGTATCCCAACATTTTCCCAATTTTTTCCAATTTTTTTTTTGGTGCGAGCTCAAGAGAGAGCACTGTTGGTCTTGGGCCTCAGACCAGGGTCAACATGAGACCGCTTGATTATAGGGTTTATTTAAAATACCTGTGACGGCACGGTGTTTTGGAGAAGTACCTAATGGAAAAACGCCTTCTACGTTAGCAAACGGATGTTTCGCTGCAGTCCAAGCACATAAGGACAACGAAGCGTTTTGGCAGCTTTTTAGAAATCAAAGTTTCATAGCAACTAACCTGTAAAGCCATCTTTGGCTGTGTACGGGAGGGTACACAAATCCTTTCTGGTCAGGTATCTTTTCCTTGGTTGCAATAGGTATTTCTACCTGTAGATATGCCTACTCTAAAATTACAGCCTTGTGTTGCTGAAATGAATACACATCCGTGCAGCTTCACAAGGCTTACCCGGGCAATCGGAGAATTATCCCTTAGACTGAGGTTTTCCTGGCCAAATTTAAGTCTTTGGGTTTGGTTTGTTTTTTTTAACTTTGTGGCCAAGTAATACAACACTTGTAAAAGTCTCCCTTTTGTCATTTTCCAAGTAATTGAAAGTACGTGGCATTTTTACAATGATCTTTCCTCGTTCGTACCTGCAGGTAGGCAATGAACGCCAAGGATTCTGTCTTTAAAAGATGAAGTAAAAAAAATAAGTTTGTCTGTACCATAAAATAAACGGATTTCCTTCAGCACCAAGGCTGCCAGAAAATACATCCTGGTTTCTTTCTAGCAAATACCAAAGGCGGATGTATGCCCCTATTTATAGTACACTAATGCGGTTGTGAAATGCGTACTCCATGCACTTCATTTGTATTCGACTCTGACGATGCTCTTCGTCAAGCTAAGCAGCTTGTGGGAAGGGTCGTTCCCAAGAATAAAACTACGTTATCCCCGTATCAACCGCTTGCAGAGACCCAGCGGTGCCTTCAGGACCCCCCATCCTCCGGGACATCTCCTGCGGGTGCTCTCACACCGACGGGCAGATCGCAAAAGGTGAAAGCTCACATGAAACTACGCAGCAGGGAAGTTATGACCTGCCTGTGATTAATTTCTCTCCCAAAACGGAGATAACAACTGTTTCTCCACCTTGGTTCACCTTTTCTCCTTATACTATAAATCCCCACTAAAGGTGCTGAGTCTGACTGCGTGCCTATCGTGCCAAACGCGGCAGGCACCGGCCTGGAAAGCCAGACATCGCTGCGAACAGTGCCTGTACCAGCCAAGGGCTGGAGAAATACAGTGGGTTTACTCTAAGTAGAATGATGCTGCAGAGTAATCCCCTCACCTGATACCTGAAGGGAATTATGGTATTGTAAAGGGGGCTGTAAACATTGCAAGACAATCAGCTGCCAGAAGAAGAGAGAGTCTGAAGGCTATCTAGTTAATTTATGGACACCTATCCTGCTTTAAGGCCAACTCTTTTTAAGGTGTCAAGTGATTTCACATTCATTCCTACACAAGAGAACAATTTTTAAAATTATGGTTTCAGAAAAAAGTAGGAGTCACCCCCTCTTTCTTCAGTTTTCCTTTTGCAAAATTCTCCTCGTGCATTTTCAACCATTCCAAAGCTAAGTTAAATGCTTAAGTTAAGTGTCTGATGTCGAACCGTATATTAAGGTAAAAGGGCTGCAAAGAAGAAGGGTACTTTGCACTTTCCGGCTAGGTAGCAAACATCGTTTAAGATACAGGGATTATTTTTTAAGCTAAGGGCCATACAGTACTATATCAGCTTAGTCATTTGATATGGTAATTCAAAAAGCAGCAACAAAAAGTACGAATTTGTCTTGTTAAATTTATTCACTTGTTCTCTGCTTACAGGTAGGAAAAGCTCAGCAACATTTATATGGCAAAGATCTGCTATCTGTTTGGGAGAGTAATCTCATTGAGGGTCTTTCTGACGTTTTTCAAAGGGAAGAACTAAAATAATAGGAGACAGAACTCCATATTGCACCATTTTTCTCTATTGCTCGTTTTTTGCTTCCTGCCAGGAGAAGTCATGACTAAGAACAGGAAGGCTTTACCTGGCAAACCAGCCACTCAATGGATGTGAGTGCGGTGCCTCCCCAAAGCAGGGCTGCAACGTGGCTGAGGGCGTAGCAATGCAAAACCTCACCCTGCCAACGACCGAGAACACTCCTCCAGCACGCAGGGACAAGCGATTTGTTCATTTGTGCATCTGCTCAGTCGACTTGCTACCTAGAAGAGGCTGGCTCACCGGTGGTGGATGTGATCAGCTTCCAAGGGTCAGCGTGTCCTTCTCCTTTCGTTGTACTTTGACTTAAAAAAGAACAAAAAGCGTCTGTAGCTCTGAGGTCAATGGTATGAAAGAGGTGGCAACGGCTGCGTGAGATAGGAAGATAGCGAGAGGGAGGCATGACATGCCTTTATTCACATTCAGACAACTGCCAGCTCGGTCATGCCCAGTCCTGATAGACTCCGGAGTGCTATCAAAACACAATTTATTCATCGTGATGTATACAGCACTGCAGGGTGGGACAAGCTCTTTAATTCTCCCTGAATGGGAACCCCACCGCTATCACTAGCGTTGGGTTGAACAGGGATTACAATACCTGACCGAGGAACATCTTCAACCACTGTTGCTCGACTTCACTGAAACCACTTACAATTAAGCCGTTTTCCAACACCCAGGTATTTAAAGAGCTAGTCTACCATCACTTCCGAAGTAGTGTTCTTCACTGCTGGATCAGTGAAACTAGATGCTGAAAACCAATCTTGCTAGAAGTGGCAAGGTATCCTCTTGGAGCCTCCAAGAACCTTTCCACTGACTTGGATCTCATCCCTAAGGACCACCAGACCAGCACTGCCCCACTTGCAAGTAACAACAAAAGCGGGACGAGTAGGAGGAGAGCTAGTTCAATCACAGTCATTACATAAAGCTCACAATTAATGGATAGATGCTGTCAGGGCCCTGAGTGCACTAAGAGGTGCACACTGAGTGCACCAGCCTCACAAAACTCCCACTTGCATCTTCTGCCCATGGATCCAGGAGCTCTGCGTCAGCTTGGGCCTTCAGTCCTCGCCAGAGCAGGTCTGCCTGTCTCTAGTCCTGCCTTTGGTCCCATCTCCTGGAGGGACCTCAATCCCATGATGTAGGTATCTCCTCTCCTGAAAAAAGTCCTCCAGCAAGCTCTACCTTGTCCCCAGCCCTGTCTCCAGCCTCATCTCCTGCTGCTCCTCACTGCAGTCCCTGGAGGGACCCTGGATCTGGTTCATTGCCACGCCTGGGACTGCTGACAGACCCTGCCACCAGCACCCAGCTCTGGCCCGTGTTCAGGCCCCGTGGGGCTGCACCCCACCAGTGAGGGCACTGCAGGTGCTGGGGTCACCCTCGGCTCCCAGCTCGTCCCTCCTCATGAGGCAACCCTGCTCCTGCTCCAGGAGAGATGCTGTCCCGATGCTGTCCCGATACACCTTCTACAAAAGGCTCTTTTTATATTTTTTATATTCTTTATATACCCCTCTATACATCTAGCTGCCGGAGTGGGTGAGGAGCTTGCTTCTCTGAGCAAACCCATAGCCCAGAACAGCTTCTTCCTTCTACTGCAAAAGCAGTGCCTTTTCCACAAAAGCTATAAAAGATGAGCCACTTTTATTCACAAAAGGTGAAAAAACAGTCTTAATTCATGTGAAAAACACTTACTTTCCACACATTGATCACAAATACATGACTAGACAAAACCTGAGGGTGGAGTTTGGTTTTGTTTTGATTTTTTTTTTTTTTCTCCCAAACCGTGTTGCTTCCTTATGGGAATAAAATAGTAAATTATTTACTTACCAAGGGTGTTCTCAGTTACACAAATACATCATAAACCTAGATAACAAATGCAATTTTATTATATTTCCCACATCAACGTAACACCAAAGTGGGTTTTGCTTCTATGCTTCTCTCTCACTTCCTGAAACACGTGTTTAGGAGTGACCCACGTCTACTTAGGTAAGAAGCAGGCTATCGCCAAATTGGGTTGGAACAGAGTGGATAAAAACAAAGATGTTGTTAAACTAAGATAGTACCATTTCAACTGAGTAAAGGAAGTGAGGAAAAACAAGGGTCCAGCATAATTCTGGATGATGCTCCCGCACTGCGGCCCCACACTGCAATGCACTCGTCTGCTTCTCTTAAGCTTTCAAGCGCTGAAGCGAGACCTACTTCATAGCACGCGCCGCTGAAACCACGAACAAGGCGAAAGCCACCCTTTCAGGAGCTCAGCCGGCATCTGAATTTCAGCAACGAAAGTCTCCTCCTTTGAAACTCACTCTGATATTTCAAGTTTTGTACCCCTGAGACCGGCTTCTCGGAGAGCGGGTGCCTACGCATCACTCGCTTCCACGGAGCTCAGCTGAAGCAGCGCGTGGAATGAGCGTCCGTGGTGGTACCAGAGGTATTTTTGTTCGTGTTTGAAAGCATCTTTAAAACAGGTTATCGTCTCAAAATATGCAGTATGGTATTAGGTCGCTGCATGGTGCCAGTCCCCTTACGCTGCCTGAGCGCGACCCAGCTGACCGACAGAGCCAACAAAACGAGCGCTGCCCGGCAAAGCGAGCCGCGTCTTTGTGCGAAGCCAAGCGCGGCAAGACCTCCTGAGCACGGTCTGCATTCACACCAACGGGGCAAAAACTACGTTCCTTAAGCTGCTTCTTTCCAGATTGTTTCAGTTCGGTGAGAACGGCCACGCTGAAAGATAGCGTGGCCAGAGGAAAGAACTTCTCATTCTCAGCTCTGGCATTTTTTTTTTTCCTGTGAGTTGAGGGAGAGGGAGAGGTAATGGAAAGGTGTTATTCACTGAAAACACTTCCAATCTGTTTTTCTCACTTCAAATTTTATCTAAAAAACTTCCCAACCTCAGATCTTCAAATGGCCGGAAAATGACCTACAGAATTTTGCGCACAAGGCGATTGTAGGAAGCTGTTCTCATATTAAGGACGTCGGTCCTGGAGTCTGCCAGGCTCACCGTTATCTTTAAGTGACCCGAGCAACAACCTGAACCTGAAGTTTTGAGTAAGATGATACTTCTAGGCCTGTCAATCAAAGAAAGAGCCTTCAAAAAGTCATCTCCGCAAAGGTTTGGGCACAGTATTTTTGGAGATGACAACGCATATTTAGGAAAGGTAAGTCATAGTGCCAAATTCCCCTTGCTATTCTCTTCCTGTATACAGTGGGGATGTTTTTGAAGTTTTAATTATTTTAGCATCTTTTGGCACTTCAAATGCACACCAGTCAGAGCTCCGCTGTCTTGGGCAGCAGACTGAGATACTCAGATGGATGAGACACGGCAGACGTGAGGAAGGAAACAGTTGACTGTCTTAAGGCAGGGGTTAGCAGAAGTGAGACAAACTCGGAACATATAGGAAGAAGGAAAACACTAACATGAGAAAACTCATGATGAGTTGATAAAGTGTTTGGCTTTTAAACTGTGATGTCAGTGAACAAGAAGCCAAGTAAAGGCATCTCCTTCCAGTTCAGGTATGGCAGCTACAGAGCAGCGTGGGTTTTTTGGGTGGCTAAGCTGAACTCTTTGATTTGGTGAGAGAAGGGAGTCTGCCCTGTGAGATGGGTTGTTGCTTTCCCACCACCGCAGGCTGGCTGCCACCATACAGGACAGATCAATACTTGCCACAGTTAAATTAACTTTCCTGGCTGGCTTTGAACTATGGCATTTTCAAAAGATTTGGGAAGAAATATCAACAAAGGAGAAAACTGTTGGAAAAAACAAGTGAGGAAGAGCAGAGCAGAGCAGAGCAAAGGGCATCTGCAAGAGATCTGACATCAGGTCCCTCACACATCTTCTCCACGCTGTCCATCTCTAAAACAAGGGTGGGTCTGCAATACAAACCAGCAAAGTTGTGAAGAGACTTCACAAGCTGTAGCATAGTCAGTCGGATACAACGTGCATTGATCAGTTTTTCAATCTCATTACGACATCTCAGTGTTAAAAGATTGCCTTCTTTTGCATTCTCTCAGCTGTCCTGAGATAAATTGGTTTATAAACTATTATGCTTTGCATTCAGCTGTATTTAGACTGGTTTAGCAATCGAAGCTGCTGTTAATAACAGAAATCCTATCTGGCAATTGTAGCACGGATATTCCCAGTCTGCCAGAAAATTCTTATTTGCCATTTTTACTCTCACTTTTGCAAAGCACCCAAGAGCTCCGTATAAACATCCGGATTAGTCTCTCAGGTTAATAAACAGATACTAAAATAGTTTTTTTCCACGAGAAATCGCAGTACCAGTTATTTTCTTACACAAAAAATTATGTCAATAATGTCCTCCCCAAACCAACAACCCATTTTTTTTTAAAAAGGCGCAAATAAAATTAATCTACAAGAGATGTTATATTATTAAAACATATGCTGAAATCAACAACGCTCAAGGCTCTACCATGGCATTTTGTTCTTCATTGGTATTTACATTATTATAGTTCTTAAGTATTGCTCTGGAAATCAGCTTTGAAGTGGAATGATGAATAAATGAAGATTTATTATTACTATCCTTATTAGAGGGATTTTAAAGTCATTAGAGACCAGCAAGACATAATAATCATATTATATTCAATCTTCTCTAGAACATCTCATTTGATAGGCCTGCTAACTCAATTATTCAAATATATATTACCGCAAAATGCAGTGTGCCTTCTACAGTTTGGGATAAGACGGTTTTGTTTCTAGTTAACCAGAATTTATTTTTACAGAATTCATGGGTTTCATGGTAGGTTTCTCAGTTTTAAACACTGGAGTTTCAAATTTAGAGTGAACACCTGCCTCAATGTGCCTGCTCAATTGAAAAAACAGGTTAAAAGCTGGGGAGGAAATAAGGCACTGGAGCACAATCTTAACCTGCAGTGACTTTTAAAGGTTAAAAAAAAAAAAACACCCTCACAGAAGCAATGATGTCTCAAATAGTCAACAGACTTGGCTTCAACCAACCCCCGCCCGGGAAAGAGGGAAAAAGCATCTAGAGGCTCTGAGGAAGCACAGAAGAAGAACTGCACCACTCCAGTCAGTTCAGAAAATAGTCTCTGGATTCAAAGTGACATCTACAGTTGAGCAAAAACTACTGATTAGAAAAAAAAAAATCCAAACACTGTATACTTGGAAATTACCTGCTTTTCTTCTAAAGCAGGGTGGATAAACCCTAAAACAAACATCACAACCCCTGAAGAAAGGTTTGGAAGTGTTAAGCGGTCTTCTAGACAGGCCACCCTCTGTGGCTTGGAGGCAGGACTGCAAAACAAGCGTAAAGGCTCGTGGCATCCCAGCTGAGGGACAACAAAAAGGCAGAGGGCAAAGCTGCAGCCCCGTCGGCGTTCCTAATTCCTGCATGGCCTCTTTGCCTGCCTCTCCCCTGAAAGGAGAAAGAAAAAGTGCTGAAGTGTGTTCATAGCAAAAGACGACGCAGTTGGCAACGCAATAACAATGCTGTTCCGGCAACTTCTGCAACGTGAACGGAGAATTGTTATCCAAGGCAGAGAGAGCAAGGAACCGCACGGCAATTACATCCTTTCCACCCTTCCTTACTCATGAGGTCCTGTACCATGAGCTTACCCCAAATGGGAACATTTACGCAGTTCTGAGACCACCTCGATGTCTTCTTCAGCTCAGACAACTAAGGATTGTTGTGCTACATGTTAGAGCAGACCTCTTTCAGAGAAAGAATCCGTATTTGACTACAGCCAGACAGGTCTTCTCCCCCCAGCACTCTCGTTACAGTTAACAGCTCTTTTCCACCAGTTATAAGAGGGAGCCTAACAACCCCAGGCTATGGCTAATCCCCTCCTCTGCCCTCTGAAACTTCCATCATTGTTCAACCTTGACGGCGGAGGTGGTATAGAGCAGCCACCGGCTCTGTGACCCTCTAGGCTGGCACTGGCAGTTCTTACTGCCCAGCTGGAAAACAAGTCCAACGGTGATGATGACCATCTAGTTCATTCCTCAATAGCACCACTTGCTACTTGTGGAGCTGCGGTTATAGCAGTGGAGCAAAACAGGAAGGCTCTTGAGCACCAGAGAAGATGGAGCCCGCAGAAAATCACAGGAACAATTGCACGTACTTGTGGAAAAAGGGTGGTATGTGGGAAAGCGGAAGGTTTCTCAGCTATGTGGCTAATGCTTTCACCACAAACGACAAAAATCCCTAGGGCGCAAAAAAACCCCAGCAGCCTAAAGCCTAAGACTTATTTAATGAAAAAGCAAGATGGAAAGTACAATCCTTACTGTTGACTTTTTCAGCCTAAAACTTGTCTGAGGATGATGGTCAGGGAAGAAAGAAGAGTACCATTTTCATCTTGCATGTTAGAGGAACAGCAAGGGGCAATATACTGTAAACCATGTCTTTCAGGTGACACCAGCTGCCCAGAGAAGGCAGCACCAGCACTGAGGTATTTCCTTTTAACTGTGCCCTTACTGTTCCAAGTCCTTCAGGATTTTCTGCACTTGTGAAACATCTGAGGCAACTTGGGCTGCTACAGCTATGAAGCTCATACCTGCTAGTTCTGCACAGGTGCTTTATGTCAGATTAGTCCCCAAAAGTGAACACTGCAAATGTTCATCGTCTATGAACATCATCATTTATAAATACTAATATTCTCAGGATGTTATCAATGCTATCACTAGATCAGTCACCTTCCAATCCCACTTGTCATCTGTTTCTTTTACTTTGACAGCCTCCTTCTCCAAAACCTCTTAGCTATTGCCTCTAATTACGTTTCCATTACCTCCTTGCTCCTCGTGAACCATCTGATTTCCCTGCCATTCACCTTGGTCTTGCTCTGCCTAGTCATTCTGCAGTTAATGTGTGATCACACGCACAGAATCACACACAGAATCACTAAGGTTGGAAAAGATCTTTAAGATCATCAAGTCCAACCGTCAACCCAACACCACCATGTCCCCTAAACCATGTCCTGAAGCACCCCTACAGGCTGCAGAGATACTCTACTGTTGGCCACTGGCTGGATGAGACACCTCTGTCCCTTCCCAGCAATAAGCAAGGAAATATTCAGCAGCTCTTGGCACCTGGAATTGGACAGAGGAATGCAAGGTGGAAGTGCTGCAGTGCCTTTTAACCTTTCTTGACTCTGCAGGTCCTCCTGTATCTCTGGGAACTTACTCTGCTAAAATTTGTCATCCTGGCTGAGATCGTCTGTTCAAATCTAGCACGACTATGCTCCAATACTACGCTCATCCAAGCTGATGATGACAGTCCTCCGATACGGCATTGACTGACTTCCTCTTTGATGACTTAAAGGACAACTCGGCAGAATATATTACATGGAATTAATTTGGGACTAACAACATGAAAGTTTAATAGAAAATGAAGTGGGCAGAATACTGTGAGCTTTCAGATCTAACTCATAACAAACAACAGAATTGCTACTTTGATTTCTGATGTGGAAGAAGGGGGAGCCCGAATAGTATTCAGTCTCCTGTGAAAGAGCTCTAGGCATCTGGCAAGTCCGGAATAATGTTAAGAAGGATGGTAAATATGATATTAAGGTGTATTTTTCTTGCCTCTCTTTTTTTTTTTATATTGAAAAACTGTTTTCAGGAACTATGAAAGTTCCTGGACATGTGAAGCATGTGACGTCCTGCTTCTGGGCATCTAAGCATCCTGTTGATCATTTATAAGTCCCAAAAGGACAGCAGTAAAGCCAGGTACACTCCAGCTTACCTTTCTCATACACTCAGTTCCTGATTTGGAGGCTGCCCCTCAGCAACAAGGGAAAAATAGAGCATTTGTGCTCATTCTGGTTACCATTCAATAAGTCATTTAAGTCACAGATTCCAATTCTTTGCTAAAAAAAGGATAAGTTATTGAACAGGATTTTTAGCCAGGACAAATGGTGTAACTAAACTAAAGTACATACCAGAAAATGGTCAACAGCAGGTAGTATTCCTGCTATTGATAGGTTTCTATAAAATGGGGAACAATAGCAGCCCTCAAATGGATCCCAGAATAGCTAACTGATACCACTGACACCAGGCCAGCTCTATAAAGTGGGAGCTTTTTAAAGTCCCTTCAGTCTTATTGATCCTCTGCCTCCAGAAGTTACTCTGGATTTCATTGAAGTTATGATCTTTGGCCTGTAGCGGGCAGTTTATTAAAAAAAAAAAAAAAGGCAGAGGCACATATTACCAAAATTGCTCCTTCACTAAATATTAGCTAAAATATAAACTCAAATTCCTTTGAGAAACTAAAAAAGCTTTTTGTTCATGACAGCACTTAAAGACGGTCTTAAATAAAAGCAATGTACTGAAGTCACAACGCTAAGCCCAGCATCTCTCAGATTAGCGAAGGAGCACACACAGGAAAATAACCCATCACCTAGGCCTGCAGTTTGCTGAACAACTACCTCCTCTTCAGATTACGCCTCTAGGTATTCTTATTTTGGGATCCACTGTTAGGAGCAAGCTAGCCCCCAGAAAGGTTGAAAAAGTAAAGAATCATTGCTTTTGAAATTAAAGAGAGATATTTTTTGCTGCTAGATGCGTCATTCCCACTTCTACACAAACAAATGCTATAAAAACCACCAGAGAAGAGAAGTTTGGTGTACTCACTAGCAATGCACCTATTTTAAGAATAACAGTACTAAGTTAGCTTATTCACAGCTGACTTCACTTTCAGGTAAGTATCTGGGCAGATCTACAAATCTCATTTGTGAACAGTCTTCCAGATAATTCCTAACATTTTAAAAACTGAATTATGGTACCTTCAAACGTTGTTTGCTAGAGGATTTCAGAACTGACATTTTATTGCTTTACAGGACAATAGTATTGAGGAATTACTTTTCTTACTAAATAGATTTTTATTTTTAGGAAATGAGTCAACTATTTTGGCACCTAATGACAAATATACACACACACACACATATATATATATATATAAAAATATAAGGAGGTTGTGCAGCTGGTTTGACTTTAAGCTATTCCAGGATGTGAGGAATTAAGGACAGTGCAGTACTGTACATCGCTTAGAATGTTAATTTTCCACTAAGGATCGCACCCTGACCCCTATTTCAGCTGTCATGGTACTACCCCTTGCAAGGGCCAACTGCACTATCACACTGATTTATTTTAACATGCATTTTCCTTTTTGTGAAAGGATAAGGCTCCCAAATATACCCTCCAGAACATTCATGATGCTGGAGAAAGACGAAATCCTGCAATACTTACCACCAAACACATCTCCGTTCTGATAGTTCTTCCCCTTCTGAGTTTCCTCTTCGTTTTGAACAGTAGAAACATGCTTGGCGGAGGCACAGCCCATAGCTTCATTCAGACAGCTCCAGCTGGACCGAACCACAAATCATGTCTAGAGACGCATGCTCATTGTTTTAAAAATAATCCACCGTCCTGCTTGCTGGTCAAGTCACTTTTACCTAAAGATGGCAAAAGAGAGAGAAAAATATTGAGAAAAGGTAACCTTTAAATGGGGAGCTCCAAGACGACAAATAAAGGCGTTTGTGAAGACGACTACGAGAGCACAGGCTGTCTCCATCATCTTAGGGTGCTAAAACCATATTCAATAAACATCTGATATAGGTAGATCATGATAAAGGTAGATCAATCCTGCCTTGGGACAGGAGCACAGTAGCTCAGTAGCTGAACTCAACGGCTCTTCCATTCCTATTCTTTAATCCGTGGCTTGAAGAAAGCAACACGTGCACAGACAGGTTTCCCAGACACCCAGCTATTCCCACAAAACACAAGGTTTTTTCGGAAAGGAGATAAGAAACCATCAATGTCTGCTCCTCCTGCTCCTTTTACCAATCCACCCATAAAGCCAGATTTCTTACAAAGTGTTCTAGTGATTAAGAGCTGCTAATTGCAAGTGTTCAGACAAAATAAACCCCCTAAATCAATTAAAGTTCTTATGTTAATAGATGTGAAAGACGATAGCCAGCTGTATTATCTTTTTTCTACGTGATCATTACTCTACTGGATCCATAAAACCTCCACCACTCAAAAAGGCAACTATCCCCATTTTCAGATGGAGTAACACTCCCTGAACAATCCAGAGGTCACATAAAAAAAAAGGTGGGAAGAAAAAGTTTGTTTATAGGTGCAGTATTTTATATTAAAAAAAAAATATTAAACCCACAAACTGTTCAATGACTAAATGGTTCCACACCCAAACAAACCCAACTTCAAAGTTGGGCGAGATGACCTGTCTTGCCTTTCCACCAGCCAAACCTTTTGGAAGAGAAGAGCAAGAGGAAAATGAGAACGACTGCTTTTAGCAGAGTTGTTTGGTTCAGCTATAGCATAAGATCATACATGCAATTTCTTAATTCGTGGCTTCTGGGAATTCACTTAAAAGGACGTGGCTCATTTTACTCCGTGCCAACCAGAAGGATTTTATCTACGACAGCAGAAGGGCGCTCTTACCTAGGACAGAGCGGTATCTACCCCACCAGAAACGTATAACCCCAAAGCAGATCTCTGGGGTTTCATTTCCCGGCGCGCTCAGCACACGAGCCAAGGCAGCACCGTGACACATCAGGACATGGTTTATGGGGCCTCCGCAGCCCCCTCGGAGGGATCTCCCTGCCCACTCCCAAAGTGACAGAAATTAGGATGTTTCCCAAGCCAGGCCAAGAGCGATTCTGCTTCCACCATTGCAGCCGCGGGTTCCCTGACGGGTGGCTTTCACCGTGCAAGGGGAAAGACTCTGGCTGCAGAACCACCTCTCGCTTCTACTCACAAACCAGCTTCCACCTTCCATCTTGCTCTGCACGGAAAAGTGCCACTCTCCATTTAACGAGGCTGTTTCACTCAAAGCGTACAACGTATATACGCTCAATCCCTGTTCTAAGCAGCTAACCCTCCCAGTCACACCTCTACGTGCATTCTTCTTTCTTCATGTTCAGTATATTTCCCAACATGCTTTCTCCATTTTTGCTTCCTCCTATATATGCACGCTTGAGCATAAGTTTTAATTACCCATCCCTCTCTTCTCCCTGAGCCACAGCTAGCTACTCGCCCAAAAACGTAGGATTTTCAACCAGGCATTCATGTTGTTACTGGAAGGGAGCAAACAGATCCCCTTGAGCTATTTTTTTAAGAGAACACCTAGGTTTTGCAGCAAAAGTCAGTATTAAGCTAGGGACACTTTCTGCTTCCTCACGCAATCGCCAAGGCTATTCTTCAAACAGTTTTAATCAGTCTGCTTGTCAGAGGTACGGACAAAGCCATAGCCCTGCTAAGAAACAAACTGCTCTCAAGCTGCCTCTGGGCACATCCGAGCAGCCAATACCCAGAGCAGGCCATCCTATTTATGCTGCCACGCGTCCTAGCTACCGATACGCTCACCTCGTGTAAACTATATTAGCTGTTCTTAAGTTTTCGCAACGCCGGAAGGGTCGCAGGTGACGATTTGTCTTCACGTGTGTCCAACACAGCCCGCGCTGAGGCAACAGGTCTTCGTCTCACTGTCGGGGTGGGAAACGAGGATCCGTACGGATTTCAAGCCCCAGCCACGCTGTGCCTGCTCAGGAGGTACAGCAAGCCACGTGGAGGTGTGGGAGATGGAGGAGAAATAGCAGACCAAGAAGGGGAACTGCTAGCTGGACTGGAAATGAAACATGAGCTAATTTTCTTAGAGGATGCAAATTTGCTTGAAGGTAATAGCTTTTAATAGACCAGCTGAAAGAAATGAGGTGGGGAAGGCAATCAAGTTTTTGGCCACAGAGTCCCTGTTTCAGGTTTCAGAGAAAAGCAGAGCCTGAAAACAGTAACTTGGATTTCTGATGTACAATATAACCAGTTATATTATCACAGGGAAAAAGATGTGGCCAGCTACGGGGCAGAGAGCAAGGGGAGAGCCGAGGTAACCCTGGAAAAGGCAAGGAGGTGTGTGACCGCTACCAGGCTGTACGTGGGGGAAATCACAGCACGCCCCAAACCCAGCATCTGTCACAGAACAGCCGAACTGCCCTCACAGAAGTACCTGTTGAATGAATTATGCTGTTGCCCTATTCAACTATTTTTCCTCTTTCTTTTTCTGTCTCTCAGCAGGGACTACTTACAAAAGGGAAACAGCTGCTTAGTAATAAAAACCAAATGTATTTCATAACACAGCAGTGGGTTAGTTTTTGGGAGGGGATTTTTTACGAAGCTTTATACACAGCCAACATGCAGCAAAACAAATTGCAAAATACTTAATCGCTGATTAGCACCCAGGAGGTTGATGGTCCCGTCACCCAGGACCGGCTGTAGAAGCAATCAGGAGCAAAAGAGACGCAGAACGTGAATGCAGAAGGATAAAGCTCTTTGGAGGAGGGCAAGAAAACATATCCACAGTCAAACCTCTCCTGCAGCATCTTGGTAGCACACGCCAACCTTACTAACAATATGGCCACGTTCAAAGGCACGCTGCGATTAAAGGAAACAAATGGGAATACAAGAACTGGAAGTTTTACCTTTTACATTGAAGAACAGAAATCACAGCAATATCTGAAAAAAAATTTACATAACTAATACTTGGACTATGGAGGCAATTTCTCCTGCTGCAAATAAATTGGGCTGAGAAAGCTCCGCCAAAATGACCTCCAAGATAAGTCTAAGACACATTTCCAGGCACATTTCTTGGACTACTGTAAACAGAATGCAGCGAGACAGACGACACTGTGACACGGATAACTAACACGACCCAGAACTAGCAGAGGATTTAAAACAAAACAAAACAAAACAAAAAAAAGAGAGTGAGAGAAAAGCAGCATTAATTTTACCAGAGATGAAACCGAGACAGATGACACCGTGACGCTCTCCAGCCTTACAGTGCCCCCAGCCTCGGGGAAACCCCTCTGGGCGAGTACCGCAGCCCACAGTGACGAGGTTCGGGTATCGCTCCGAAATGCGGTGCTGGTCCTCACTCAGTGGGATGCCCGCGGAGGGTTCTGAGGATGTGAAACGCAGTACGGAATAACACATTCTTTCCGCCTCCTCCCCCACTTTTGCACAAATATAATTTTCCCTTTTGTCTTCCTGAGCGTTTTGGGGGCATACAGATTTTTAGAAGCCAAAAATAAAAAGAATAAGAAAACCTCAAACCATTTGCAGTTCATGTTCACCACCCACCATCATTAATTATCAAGATTTGAGAGGCAATTTGCAAGCTCCACTCTGCAAAACGCTAGTGAGAAAAATCTCTCAGGCAGATCAAAAGTGTCTACACCACCCCCAAATTAAATGCGGCAGCTTTAAGATTAACATCTTACGTGCAGGTCAAGAGAAATCTAGAGATACTCTCAGATGCTGTACTTTGTACCCCAAGTTTCTTCTGAGCTAAAAACAGGGGAGGTCCATTCTTAGAATGGAAATTGCCTTTGGAAACCTTAAGCAATTCCTTTTCTTTTTCGGCATGCTTTTTCTTTTACCAGCTCTTTCAACACTTCATTAATCCACCCGTCATCCCCTCGCCCCTTATTTCTGTAGGTCACATCCAAGGCTGCATCCTTGACAAAACACATTTTGCTTCCACAGCTGAAAACCAAACACTTATAGCAAATGGAGGGTCTCCACGTGCTATTAATGCTGTTGTTTTACAACAAACGTATGTTAATTCTCCTATTACCACAGGTGTATTTGTTTTAGTCTTTATCGCATTGAGATAACCAATCTTCCATCTTCTTCAGGCTGCAGATACACCTAAAAGTTTCCTTCCGTGTTGACCACACAGGAAATTGAGTTAAAATTTCACAAAGCTTAAGAGATCAAAGCAATGAGCTTCGTGCAACCATGAAAAAACCCTAAGCTACAAAGAAAAACCAGGCTGGCTTTTCCTATAACACAACTTAGTCCAGGCAGAGCCCAAGGATTTAACTTAGTGCTTAATTATACTATTTCCTGTAAGAAATAGGCCTGTTTGACTTCCATTTTATTTTTTCCCCCCTAAAGAAGAAAGTAGCAGTCTTCTGAATTTGCCCTCTATGAGAGTCATTGGAAGTTGGCACCTGGAAGCCCCCCACTGTGATACTCCTCTTCCTCAGCTACCCTCCATCATCTCTGCCAGAAAAACGTGGCTTTTTCCGTGTTTTTCAATTGCCAAAAGGCATTTTTGAGCCAAAAAGACAACTTCTGCCTTTGAAGTGCACCAATGGCCTAAGGGGGGGAGAAAAAAAAAAGATTAAAAAAAAAAAAAGACAGAAAGAGAGAGATCATATAAACTCTGTTTCTCCTTCTTCAAATTATTCAAAGCAGCATTGCTGGCGAATAGCATAGTTATATTGAAAATTAACCCACTGAGTTGCTAAAGGAACAGGGCAAGGTTACAGCAGAACGAGAGCTGCAAACACCTTGGAGTAACACCTTGCAGTTGCTGAAGGGGAAAAAGAAAAGTCAACGGGAGTAGTGATGCTCTGTCCCTTTGAACCCATAGGCAGAACACACTCCCCTCCGCCTGTTGACATTCACAGCCGTGAAATTAAGCATTTTCTGCCCTTCTATGAATTGTCGTCGTGACACAAAATTTCTGTGTTTATTACCACATTTCAGCACCCTACAGGAAACAGGTTGTTCTGGCCAGCTGCACAAATCTCGTTGAAAGGGAAAAGAATGAGTGCGGTGCTAATAAAATCAGTAACGCACAAGGAAACGCAGAGAAAGCGCACCACGGTGTTACAGCATTTTCCTCAAGCTGCACTAAAAAATACCATCAACAAACTAAAGCAGCCCCGTTACCGAGTCGGATGGTGGAACTGCCATTTGCATGTATCCTCTCTTGGGAAAGCTGTGCTCAGTGGAAGTCGTACTTTAAGCACTTTTCAAAGAGCAAACAAGAATTTGCAATTTGACAGCTAGAGAGACCCAACAGAAAAACCACAGAAGCTCATCTACCTTGTTTTTCCCAGCAGGGAGGGTCTGGTTTGAGTTTATGCTACTAATTCATATCATCAGGTTAGTTGTCCCATTACAGGACAGACTTCGCCCCGCTGAGGCTTATCTTAACCTTTTTTATCAGCAAAATTAGCCTCTTATTTTCTTTTGCTTGCGATCAGCATTTCTGCTGACCCGACAGAATAGCTCTCAACAGCAACACAATACGTCTAGGGAGCATTTTCTCCATATTCAGTCTCAGAAGGAGAAATAGCACCAGCGAGTCCCTGGGAAGAGACTCCCTGGGAGATCTGTAAAAGACAAATGAGGAAGAGAAGGGGAATCATATTGCAATCTTCCTCTTCATTCACACAGGGTGGAATTAAAGTAACACCACCGCGAAAAGCCCGACAACCCAGGAGCAAGGTATGTCACCCACAGGGCCTATCATTTTTGCTGTTTCCTAAGAAAATTAATTAAATTTTACTATGGTTAAAAAAAAAAAAATCCAATACCTTAGGAGTAGTGATAGGAGGATTACCACCACCTTTACTGAATGCAGTTCTAGCATCTAATTATTTTTTTCCTCTTTCTAGGACAATTAATAGGCAAAGTATTGAAGACAGGCGAGACTTTACAGGAGCATGGGCTGGTAATGCTGTAGGGTTTTTTTCCCTTGCACACAAAGGAAAAAGGCGCTAGAGACGGTATGTTTCTGGTGAGACAGCAAAACTTTCATACAACATATTTCACCTACACAGCCTCTTTCAAACCAGTAGCAGTGCCACAGCTTCTCTTCACCAGAGCAGGTGGTGCTACTCAACCAGCATTTCCAAAGAATCAGGACATTTATCCTACGTACTTTCCCTTTGCAGAAAAAACAAGCACTTTTCATTAAAAATAAGATTATACGATAATAAGCTGAGAACACCTTAAATATTTCCTGCTTCTATATGAGCGATTGCTATAGCTGTTACAAGGACATTACAGAATTGCAGCAGAGATTTCCACAACACAGACAAGACGTTCCCATGTGCGTTTGCCATCAATCACGTCTCAGAGCCAGCTCCAGACCTGGTGGGTCACTACAGTATCTCAGTCCGTTGCCCAGTACTTCTCTTTTGGGTCACAGTCAGCGCTAGATGATTGAAAACCCAACAGAAACCAGCATGAGGGACCTGATTAAAGGCAACAAGAGCCTTTCCACTGACTTTGGGTGACTTGAGGTCACTTCCTAAAACTCAAATTTCATGGAAGAAAGATTGTTTTGTGATTTATTTCCAAAGGGATTTTGGAAATGTAGCGCTGGTGATCACAGCCCACCCAGGCACACTGGTGTAATGGGAGATACTAGACAGGGCTACAGAAAAGACAAGTTCAATTCTCCTTAGTATGACTTTACTGTATATCTAAGCATAATCTCCAGCACTTACCGTAATGGGTAGGGCGCCCAAGTACCTCTAAAGTATAAAGAAAACCAACAACAAGCTCTCCTATTTAATTTTATTTCTGTCTGAATGGTTTAAGAGCAAGATATGGTTTACTGAGCAAGACACAGTAAAAGTCCCTGACGTACAGGACAGTGATTTATACAATGTTTTGTACCCATCTAAGTACAGGTCTGAGCATCATCTCTCTTTTGAGAACTCACTCCCCTTGCTTTGCCTTACTAAAAATAATTTAAAGATGCAACCATTACACCCAGCCAATCAGCCCCATCATTTAAAATTAGATTAAAATAAAATGACGTAGTAGCTGTAGCTGCACCATCAACAAAACTGTTTATTTTGGAAGAAAACCTTGAGAGATAATTACCATTGCGAAAAAGCAGCTTTGCCCTCCTAAATTCCTCCTGCCCTCTTCTCACCAGTGATGGGGGATGCACCTCCAGATATAAACGTTGACTATGGCCTGGAGCTTAATTCTTTCTGGGACTGCCCCTTCCCCAAAAACGCAGTGACTCAACAAATCTCTCCTAAAAATGTGAAGCACATACTTCTTTATTTCAACAGTAAAAGTATCAAGTAACTAATACCACACATTGGTGGGGTTAGACTTGGAGGCTTGGACTTTGTAGACTTGGAGGCCTAATATTTATTCTTTGTTCTTCCACACATTTCCTTCTCAAACCACTTAAGTCTTCCTCATGTGCCACCACGATGGTGGACATAATCACAGAGAAATGGGTCTGCTAGACGCTTCCAGGTGTGAGATGCAACCTCTCCACTACTTCAAAAAGCATCTTTCAAAACTCAGGAAAAGCACCTTTTGCACTATTTTACCACATATCTGGTAGCGCTACGCTCTCCAGAAAAGGACCTTGTAAAAGTCCCAGAGGACCGGGGTGCATGCAGGCATCTCCATCCCTGTTCTTCTGCCCATCCGACCTCCACGTCATGCCCCAAGGTGGTGGTGGCAGTGCAAAGTGATGCTGAAAGAGGAGAGATGAATTCTTCCGCTCCGATGCTGGGGTGCAACGCCTCCTGTTACAGCAAAACTCCTGTGAGACCTAAGCCTGAAAGCAGAACGAAAGCAGTACTGGAACAAGACGGGTCTATACAAGACAAAATGCTGGCACTGAGGGAAGGGGGCTGATGATTTAGTCACCTATGACCAAGTTCATTTAATCCCCACATGTATTTCAACTGTACCTACAAATAACCAGTGCTCCTATGGCTAAAACAACCCAAAGCTAAATAAAAATTGCCACTCCAACTTGCACAACTCAAAAGCAACCAGCTGACCTCCGAGCTTTATTCTGGGTGTCATGGAAAATGCAGGGTCTCCTCCTAGACACCAAAGTTTGGACACATCTCAGTATGTTAACCCATCAATGAGACAGGAGATGTCGGATGGAAGCACTGATCATTGAATACCTGAGCTGCACAGCAACACATAGGTCATGTGAAGTCCTTCCAAACAAGCTGGTCAAACACTCATCGTAGCTGCGGCACCCTCTCAAGTCCATCATCAGACAAAGCTTGCCATTAATGGATCACAGCAACTTCGATACTTCTATGAAGTCTTGTGTGGGACAAAGCGAAAAAAATAGTTCCTGTGGACCTGTGTGCATTTTTTTTTTTTTTTAAAGCATAAGGATTTTAAATGCAATTATCTATAACTGTACATTTTCAGGGCCTCATCCCCCTTTAGATCCACTGATTTATCCTAACAGCTCTACAATAAACAGCCCCCCATTCAGCTGACTGAGAAAACCCTTGACAATGTACAAAAATTAAATGACAGATCCCATCAGCTCCCCCCATCTCCAGCTGCATCAATGAACAACGACTGCAGATAGCGCAAAAATTAATTTATCTCCCCAAACGATCGCCTCCAAACATACAGCGTGGGATTATCCCACCTCATCTTGGGAAACCACTTTTGGTCCTTCTAGCCTGCTCTGTAATATCTGCCTTGAACACATGCTCTCCAGTTACGCTGTGCGCTTCCAGCATTCATCTGGAGACCCTTCCTTGCTCCCCGGTAAGTTTGGCCAAATTTATCACCGCAGAGGAAGAGGGGAGCAGCTGCAAGCTGGAGGGGGGCTGCTGGATGTCTCTGCAGCGATACAGAGCCCACGATCTGCCCCCCGGATCGCTTCCGAGGCATTTTGCATCCAAAGAGTTGTGGCAGGAGGCACTTCGTGTGCCACTTAGGTTGAAATTAAAACAAAACAACTCAGCTACGCAGAAGCCAAGGGGGTGAGATGCTGGGGACCTGCTGCTAATGTGTCAGCAAGGAAACATTTGCCATATGCACCTCTGCTGTTCCTGTGCAATTAAAGCATGAAATAATTTAAAGGGGCCTCCTTTTTTGGCGACGAACTAGAGAAAGAAGAAATCTTTCTTCACTAACCTGGTAACACTTAAACGACAGAATAAGTGCAGAGATGCTGCTCAAAACCACGGGAGGCCGGCGAGGAGTAATCCCAGGGCAGGCACCCGTTCCCACGTACGGCTGCCGCCTCCACGGCCGAAAAGACAACTACAATCTAGCTGAAAACCATCAGTTAAAATGAATGATAAAAGCTAACAAAGCGGCTCGTTTCACTCCTGGCTTTTGTGAACGATTGTATAGGGTTCAGCATCTCTACTGAGGATTTCTTTCAGGCAGGCAGGACGTTTCCCAACAGTAGTCCTATGTAAATGGCACAAATCGGAATGAAAGGGATGCACGCTGCAACCCGCACTCCCCAAATCACACTACCAACTGCTCCCTCCTGCTTAGCAGGGTTACTCCTCGGGATCAACGAGGAGAAAATGGGATTTTTGGGGCTGAAGGCCACAGTACCCAAATGTTTGCATTGGTGTGGTTTGGTCCGAGAGCCCTATGCCATATCCCATCTGATACCGTACCCGTGTTGTGCGCAAGTTATCCCCCGGAAACCCGCGCTGGGAGGGCAGCTGAGAAAGCAGGCTCTGGTCAGGAGCAGGAGAGCTGCAGAAACCTCTGGCCAAGAACAGGCAGCTGAAAAAACACAGGCAAGAGAGGAGCTGGGCTATGGGCAGGAAAAGCCATGTGTCACCGCTCCTGTAAAACCCGTGGTGACCCATCCCCTTCTTTGATCACATCTCCCCATCCAGTGCCGGCGCTTCTGGACATCCCCGCTGGAGGCTCAGTGCTTCCAAAAAACGTTTCCTTACTCTGTTCCTCCAACACAGATTAGGAGCTTACCTGAGTGGCAGCTTTGGATAGGGGCTTTTTCCTTTTTGTTGATTTAAAAAAGTCTTAGAACATCATAAGTTGTATTTTCGTACTCTCCATTAATGCTGACAGAGCAAGTAATGGAGAGTTTTCCTTTCAATGGTGAGACTGTGAATGGATATGTGCATAAACAAGCCTGGATACTCAAAAAATAAGATCTAAACCATGTTCCAGCGTACGATATAAATAAATGAGCAGTCAGCTAGCCAAAAACAATTGAAATATTTTCTGTTCATATTAAACACCGTTACCACTCAAACACAACCAGCAAGGCCGGAGCTGGATCTGTGGCACAGGAGCAGGGAATCCTGCAGATCCCTCATCCCAGTGACGATGCTGATATGATGCCCAACTTCCCTGGGTTACAACAAAGAGCAGTCAAGGCACCAACAGATCCCATCAGAAGAAAGAAAAACATAGAAACCACCTTCTGTCTTCTCTGAATTACCTACATCTTATTCAGGCTGTTAGCATCCTGCCCCTGTACTTTGGTCTAATGTTACATTCTCCCAAACGTGACCGTGTTCATTTTCTGCAATAGGCAGCTGGCTCCTATTCTGTGTCTCACATACCTGTACCACGCGCTTGGTTTTTGACCTGCAGTTTAGGGATCTGTCTGAACTCAAATAAACAGTGTTTAAAATCAACTGTGTATAAAACAACTTAAACCTTTCAAATAAGAAATTTTAGGGAAAAACATGTCCTGCACATTCTTTGGATACCACTTGAATGTACCTCAACCAAATGCTATGCAGAATAACAACTATGGAGCCATTTCTGGTATAGAAAGAGGTTTAAGAACCACTCTTTCAACATTTACACCTCTCCCATGAAACCCAGCTCAGCAAAACCCCTGCAGACCTGAAGCGAAGAGCAGTTAGGTCAAGGACACCACATTTTTTTTGAAAGGTCTGTTATGATCTGGGTGCTATTACTCACCAGTTGCCTGTTGCTGAGCATCAGCTGCCTACCATCATCTCTAGGCCTGACCTGCACTGATCCACCATCAGAGGATTTGTTACCTGCTTCAATGCAAAGGTCAGCCAGATGAGCAAGAGCTCCAACTCATGGTCCATGTCTGCAGACATTACTGCTCCCAGCTGCCTGTGTTGTCCCCTCTTTAAGGGACGCTTGCTCTCAGTAGAGTGAGCAGAACTTCTGCCACTCCACCCGGGACATCAAGGTCATGTCTGTCTGTGCCCTGACTCCTCTTTGCAGGTGGCTCATTTTGGCTGAATCCGAAGATATTTGCAGTTCATTCGATCAAGACTTAAGAGCGATTGATCCAGGTGCTGTCCTGAAGTGCACCCATGCATTTGGATTCACCCAGTTCATCCAAAGCTGGTTTGAAACTACTGTCGCAGATCAAGTGTTGTGATTCTTCAGGTCAGCAGATCTTTAGTGTGGCACCAATGCATGCAAACGCCATGCCAATGACTCCTGCATGCACAGCATGGACTCTGTGATTGCAGAAGGCATTAAATAATATCAAGTTTTCTTAGCAAAGCGTACATGTGCCTTCACGCCACTTGAGCAACAATGAAGATCACAAACTAATCAGTGCTGTTCACCATCAAAAACTGAAACTGGAACTGACTTAAGGACTGGGAACCATCTAAAAATATTTTGAGTACTGCTCCCAACTCCCTCCACACAGCACGTGGAACACATGGAACATCTAGGGAGGAGCAGGGGTCATACATCAGTCTAGTCGCAGGAGCATGAAGTTTCCAAAGTATGGGAGATGAATTGCTGGCTTGAGGTCCTGCACTTGTGAAAGGTGTAAAACTGGGCATGAACAAGCTGGAGGAAATAATGCTGAAAGAAAACGGCAAATGAAGTGTTCTCCCACGCCCCCTCACAGTTGCCCGGCCACACAGTTGAGCTCTCACTGTGATTTTTCTGCCAAACCAACACATGAATAGAAGGGGGGAAAAAACAGCTGAAAACATTACAGCCTCACAGGCGTCAAAGGAAGGAGAGAAAGCCATACAGAGCAGGGAAAAAAACCAAAAACCAAAAAACAAACCAAACAAAAAAACCAACATTCTGCTCAGCTGTAGGAGCAGAGAAGAAATCTGTAATAAATAATTGGAAAAGGTTCCAAATACCATTGAATACAATCAGTAGGAATTGAAGCATAGTAGGAATTTTTTTTAAGAATTGTGCTGCCGGAACAGTACAAATGGCTACAGGATTATAAAACTCTTGTGGATAACCCATGCCAAAATAGCCAGCGCAGACATCCAAAAACGCTGAAGCTCTGCAGATGCTCACCCAGGAAGAAAAAACTGGTGGGAAGCAAGTTAATGCAACACTGTTTGATTTGCAAGAGTGGAACAAAATAACTCAGGTCCCCTGAAGAAAACAGGAATATGGAATTCAAAAGATGGAGAAGACTTAGAAATATACTGTCACTAGCACAAGGGGCCAAAGAATAACACGTACCTCTCCCTACTACCCACATAGCCACAAAGAATTGCTAATGCCATCTCAGCAGCCTTCAAACTTCACATATTTTGACCTACTGCTGACATTTGTGCAGAAACTACATGAAAATCGTCACATTTCAACCGTGCTTATACTCAATAGCATAGCATTATTTTGGGGTTTTTGATAACCTCTCTACAAGGATGTCATAAGGCTGTATCATATTCCTTAGGGACTCATCTCAAAGCCTTCAGCCTTGGCATGTTTATTACTTCAAAAAGTAATGCACGGTTCATTAAATTTCATTTATATCTTTGTTCCTTCTTTATTTTGTTACTATTTCCCTCCTCATGTCCAGCAAGGACTAAGCGCAATAACTTGAGTTGAATGGTCTCCAGCTCCAGCTCTGCAGGGTCACTGTCTCCAGCCGCATCAGGCCCAGCAGCATTTCACTGACCAGGGTCCGCGATTCCCTGCGACAGTGAAACTTCAACGCAGCTGCATCCAAAGCTAAAAGGCAGCCAACCAACAGCTGTACCATGTTAAGCTTCTTGGCCCCTTTACTCCCACATTTAGCTTTTTGCACATGAAAATAGCAGCTGCTTTCCTGAGAGTAAATTCTGCAACATCTTTATAGACTTCCTCTCTCCCTTTTAGCTTCAAGTGTGAGAAGGATTTCTTCTTAAAATTAGAAAAATAAGTAAGTTTATGAACTGTGACAGCACACAGGCTCTCTTTGAATATGCTTTTATTATGTTAGGAAAGCAATACTGAGACTAAATTTAAAAATCATTGAATTTTATATTAATTAAGAAGAACAAAAAAAAAGAAAGAAACTGGGGTGTCAAACTATTGCAAGTTGCAGTATTTCTCTAAAAGCTAACACTCAAAATTACAGTTTACCAGAAGCTTAAAAGACACAAAACCATTCCCATCAGAGCAAAGCAGGGCAGAGCCATAGCACTCAAAGCAGGTCTCTTACTGGGGTGCAGGGCTGACCGAAAGCCAGCCACCAACCTGCAACACAAAAACTGGTTTTAGATGATCATGAAAAAACCCTTCAGCCTGTGGGACAGACAGAAAGCTTACCCACGGTTTCCTCAAATCCCAAGAAAGCTTGGCAGGCAGACCACAGTTGCTCAGCCCTCCGCAGGGGACCTGGTCACAGACATACAGTCCACCTGGCTCTGGTCTGCCACAATCCTCCCTCAGGCAAAAATCACTGCACTTCCTTTTTTTAAAATAAAATCTTTTTCTTTCTTTCTTTCTCTCGTGGTTTTTTTTTTTTTAAAAGGCAGCACCAAGAAAATTTTTAAATAGCACGCAAAAGTCCCATCCAACTCTCTGATCTTGGCTTTTCCTTTTGTAATGCTAAAAAATACACAGCAAAACCACTTTTTTTTTCCCCCCCCTAAACAATGTGATTGCACCACAGAAACCCACCTTTTAAACAGCGCAGCTATATGGCCTCAAGTACACACCAGTGCTGTACAAGGTCTTGCAGAGACTGTGCACCTCCCTCCCAGGCCCACGCATGTGGATGGTCACGGCTGAGCAAGGAGCCTGTAACTGGAAGCTGGTTCAATGTTATTTGTAAGAAAAACCATATAACTGAGACCTGTTCCCTAGAACGGCATTTAACTCAAAACAACGTATCTGTAAAGGCTGGCGTCATTTATGGCACCTGTAAATCATACATTGCCAGACAACCGATTAACAGTCTCATGATAGTCAGCTTCCAGAACGATATGCACCAAAACACCATAAATCCTTCAGTCAGTATTACTGTATTTTTCCGTCCCCATGTTATATGCAAATTCTGCGCAACTGAATTACGATACTGTAGCTGAGCCCTTACCGATTATATTTTAAACAGACTATTTAAAGGTGCCTACAACCCACTGCAAAAAACGTCATTAGGATAGAGACAGCGGAAAAGCATCAACCCCAGAAGCCAATAGCAAGGTTCTGCTCTCTTGACGTTGTTTCTTTTTGATCGCCCTTTTTATGATTAAAAAAATGACGTGACAAATAGCCACTGTTTTGGCATCTACAGTGAATCATTTAATACGTATGTCAGTGCTCATAAATAAATCGTACTTCATCAAGGTGAAGTTCAGATCTTCAAAACTCCAAAGACTAAATCCAGAACATCAACGCAAGAGCTTGAAGCTAAAAAAGAGCAAAGGACAGAGACGGTATTTCTGGTTCGTCAAGGCTTTGTTCAGAACAACGCGGAGAGAAGAGCCGTTCCGCGCGCAAAGGCCTTCACAGCTGCACCTTCTACAGCGGCGTGACAAAGTACCAGCGCCAACATGGAGAATCCTCTTGGTGACCATCGTCTCTCTAGAAAACCAACAAGTCTTAAAATGTATTGAAATAAAAACTAACAATTGCCACGTTTTCCTTCCCCCCCCTTTGCTTAAAGAGAAGCAAAGTCTAAGTGCTTAGGTTTCCAAAGACGCTAGAAAACTTAAAAACAAAAATAAAAAAATCAGGACATTCCGCCCAGAAATCATTTCTCTTTCTGATAAACAGCTTGCCGTAAGGTAAGACTCCCTCATCGTGTTATTTTGCTGTGCGATAAAACCTGAGGCTCTCCTGTTCGTGACGCTGCCATCGCCACCCTGGAAGATGGCAGAGGAAGACGGCGTTTTGCAGGGAGCAAAAGCAGAACTGCAGCTAGAGCAAGGAAAGCTTGGTTCGAAACCTGCCATACGAGCTCAGGAGGAACCCAAGCAGCACAAGAAGCAATTTCGATATGGAATTAGGTGAAATCAGCTTTGTGTTACCGACACCACCCCACCTCCTCGCAGCAAGATAATGGGAATTATCGACTGCTTGCCGGGATGGAAGAGACCCTCTCAAGTCCCCAAAACCACCAGGGA
Source organism: Phaethon lepturus (assembly GCF_000687285.1). Lineage (NCBI taxonomy): Eukaryota > Metazoa > Chordata > Aves > Phaethontiformes > Phaethontidae > Phaethon > Phaethon lepturus. The sequence continues at coordinate 82,912 of NW_010527212.1, forward strand.
AGGAGAGAAACGCCACGGCCAGAAGGGAAGAAGTGAAGAAGTTGCTTAGCAACTCTCTTGTTCTGACAGGCCAGTTGAGAGAAAGAAATTAAAAGTATAATGGTGAAGGAATTAAACATAGAAACTTTGTTTTCTACGAGGTCCTCAGCTAAGGTGAATCACATCGCTCGGATGACTTCTGTAGGTCTAAGTCAGGCTGTGCTGGCTGTGGCACAGCCATCAACAGCTACCCAATGAAAAATAAAGCAGCAAAAAACCTGGGGAAAGGAGCCTTGATCACCCGCAGGCTCTGTACCGAAGGCACACAAAGCAGCCGCTCGGATTTCGTTACCAAAATGCCAACAACTCCCTCCGTGCATCCCAAAAAGAGAGTTTCCAAGAAAGCACCAGAAATCAAACTCTAAATACAGCCAAGATGCAAAACCAGGAACGGCAATTCCTCGGGCGCTCGCCAGCCGGCACGCAGAGCCAGGACCAGCTGGAACGGAAGCTGTAACTCTATCAGCTTGGTTTCTCCTCTCCTTTTAGGCGATAAAAAGATCTTACACAGGCCTCTAAATTGACCGGACAAATGATAATGTTAAGCTGAAATGTAACAGGAGGAATGATGTGGATGGTCACAAAGTCCAGGGTTTAAAGCTGGGCTTACCAATGGCTTCACATCTTCACTCTGGGCAACCCACTTCCCCGGCATGCACGGATCCCCAAAGAGAGACTCAATAAAACAAGGGAGTTACTTAATGTAAACAAGCATTTTTATAGATATACTGTTTTTTAAAAAAAATTAAAACATCGATTTTTGTTATTATTTGACACAATCTGCATATGACCAGTGCATTTAAGTCTATAACTTAACTGATAAGAGTGTAATGGAACATTAAGCTTCATTTAAAGCTGCTTAAGTGCCTTATGGTGAGGGAGGGGGCAGGATCTGATTTTATGTAAGCTAAAGTACAGACTCAGAGAAGGACATTAACGGATTTTTTATTTGTGTAACAACCAAGCCTGCTATTCCAGAGCACAGCAGACTTCTTCAGAAGGAGGGGAGCAGGCAACGATTTTTATGTGATAAAATCCACCGCTTTTGTATTTTCACCATGGCACCCGGCTTTCCTGGGTGGTTTGCGAGTGAAAAGCCAGCCCAGGCTGGCCATCTCCCCCCCGAGCCCCAAGGACTGCAGCCCCTGCGAGCGGCCACGCACCCTCGCAGAATACCAATGGCACGGGATGGCACCTCTGGGAATCCAAACAAGGGGCTGCAAAACAGGCGAGCAGATTGCAGGCAGGAACCTCACTTTCAGC
>NW_010527212.1:84244-116244 GCF_000687285.1 Phaethon lepturus
CTGTTTATTTTAACAAATCAAACTGAAAACATCAAATAAATACACCGGCCCGATCGCTTGTCACCCACTGCGCAGCTGGTAGCTAATGGGTACATCACAGGCAGTGTTTGAGGTGCGTAGGATGTCCATGCCATTTTCCTGCTCCCCAGTTTGCAAGAACACTAAATGTTTGATCTACTCAAAATTTACCGGGGAAAAATATTCCATTTTCCATCTGAGCCAGCTAGAGGGAGGAGTGGGAAAAGCCCCGAATGCTCTTGAAAATTACAGACCGATCAGCCTTATAAGTTGTTTGAAATCAGAATTAATGATAGTGTTTGAAAACAACTAGAGAAACACGTTAAATCAAAATAATTTTAACCTGGCTTCAGTCACGGAAGTCAACGTGCTCAGTTCCTTTGGATAAAGAAAACGTCACTGTGTTTGAATTTTATTTGAATGTCCAAAAGCCAGTCACAGCATCTTGGATGGACTTTATTGGAGAACCCTGGCAAGTGGCTCGGAAGGAACCTCAGAAAGTCAGCTGGCCTGCCACAGGGAAATGAAGGAAAGGGAGATCTTCACAAGGGCAAGTTTATCCCCAAAAGGTTTTCTTGAATGTCAGCACCAGGAAATGACTCCTCCAGGAATGCTCCAGAGCAAGAGCCTAACTCAGAAAGCCGAGTGGTCCTACAGCCTGCCTGCCTTAGTTTAGTCCTCATTAATTCCCCTCCAATCACATAGAAATAAACTTCAAAACTGGAAAAAAAAACCCCAAAAGACAGAAAACAAAACCGAAACCAAAAAAGCCACAAAAAAACCCACATCAGCATTCTTCACTAAATACAGTGATGGGCTAAACCACATCTCCAGAAAAGAGTGGCCAAGGAAGAGCTATACGTGATGGCACTAAAATGTGCAAATTAATCAAGACTAGAGAAAACCTCAGAATCCCAAAGGGCCAGAGAAAAGCCAGATAATTAAGCTGCCTGAAAGTGGAATAAACTTATCTTGACAAGCACAAGGTAACACAGATTAGAAGGAATAATGTACAACTGTGACCGGGGCTTTACTGTAGACAGCTCAATGACAATGTATCGTTGGGATTTGGCAAACAAAACACCTTGAAAATACGGCAGAAAATAACATGTAGAAGTACGTCAGCACTGTAATATTTTATTTCTTGCCTTCATTTAATTATTTATCATAGGAAGTTCTGTGTATTTAACTAAAAAAAAAAAACACTAAATCAAAACAACAAAAAGATTCAGTTGTATAGCAAGATGAGAAATAACAGATACTCAAATATTTTTTTGTTGATCAGGATTATATATTTCACAATCATCCTCACACACACCTTGTGTATACACATGAACAGTCAACTGGTCTTACTACCAGAAGGCTTCACCTTGATACACAGTAATTCAGTAGCTCTCTCACAATTTCTGAAAAAACCTCTTGAAGGTGTAGCACCATTTCATGACAAGTTTAGTCGGTGGAAAACACTTGGAAGAGCTGTCATGATGTGGCATAATAATAAGCAAGACAGTGCTTGCATATTATACCTGTCTCATGTAATTTCTGATGAAAAAAACATAAGCGCTATTAGTAGACCCACGAGCTGCAAGTCCTCTTCCCCAATTTCTATAGACCAGGGTATTTCACTTACCAAGATTAATTTTTCATGCTTAGCATGAGAGACTCCATTTGCACATTCAGATGCCTCCCTTAAAAGAGGGAATAATTTGTATTCTTCAACAATAACACAGTCAGCTTATGCTATCAGACAGCTCCTTGCTAACATCCCTTCACTGAGTCTTCAACTCAATGCTCAGCTTCCCATTCCACAGGTTGCTCTGGCAATAGATGTTTTCCCTGTAAATAGGCATCATATTTTGTAAGCGGAGGCTCAATCAAAACAACAGAGCAAGGCGGCCTGAAAAAAACAATGCCGACTCCTACGTGTTTATTCCCATTCCCCTAGACTCAAGGCAACGTATTTTTCCCCCTTGGATCACCTTCTGTTGCTCCCACACACCTAGCCCATACATTTTCACTTAGCTCACAGTACGAGTTAACTGAATTTTCTATTGTCAAGGAGTATTTTGGACTGGCTTTTTAGCCTAGAAAAAGTCTGGAGCAAAACTCTAGGATAGTTTTTTTTTTCCTTAGACATTTTATGGAAGTTCATTAGATGTTTCATAAGAAGTACTGCCAGCTAGAGCTAAAAGCTCAGCCATGCTCAGCTTCCCTAGACACCTCTACGCTTGGTTAAGAGAGAAAAATTTGTATCTTCCAACTCCCTAAGGTAAACTAGGCAAATTTAGCACAAGCTATGAATGAGCAACTGAGCAGAAGCTGTGCTAGAGACTACCACGCTCCGCGGCGCAGGCTGCAACGCCACACTCCTGCAGTGTATCCTCAGGCATCTCTGAATACGTTTGTGTTCTCCACTACTCCCTTCCCCATGGCATGCCAATGTTAGAGAGGTGTATATGCGTGTCTACCTCTATTATATATCCTACAAAGCCAAACAAGGTATTTAGAAGGCACAAACGCACACATCTTTGTCTTTCAGAAACAAGATTCCCAAAAAAGCCCGTCCTTACCTCATTTCCTCTTCCCGTGGTGCCACGCTCCACAGCTCAAACAGATTTAACACCACTCTGTTCTAGAGCTTCTGCTGGCTGGTTTTGAGGACAGAAAATCTCACTTGTCCTCTTAAACACCAAAATTACTTTCCAGAGTTGTTTTAAGGCAAGCTTTAAAACCATTTTTCTGTTAATTATCCTAATACTGTTTTTTAAAATAATTTTCAGAATCACGCAAATACTTCCTGTGATTATAAGAGTTACATTTATTTATTGCCTTTAACTTAAAATTCAAGTGACCTCAATTATATTAAACCAAATGAGACTTCCCCCTCTAAATAATAATATTGTATGGCACTTCTAAATTACATTAAGTAGGATATTGTATTATTCTGCAGCTTTTTTCCATGAAGACGTGAAGAAATGCTTGCAGGACAGGAAAGTCGGGGGGGAAGAGCCCATAACCCTTGCAACATGTGCACATCAAACTCTCTAAGCCAGGGGACTCGCAACGACTTGAGATGAATTTTCAGTAAACCCGGGGAAACTTCATTTTTGACAGAAACAACCCACGCCTTTCAAATTTATGTAATTTCTTTTTGATGTCAAGCAACAGCCAGCAGCCTCTGCTGAGTTTTGTTCTGATGGTTCAGGTTAAGAAGCAGCCATGAAATCACAGCAAAATTCCAGATACACTACACCAAACAAAGAAATAGCCACACCCTATTAGGGTTATGCTTATGCTTGCCATGCTGTTTTCAAACATCAGATTAAAAATACAAAGTATTGTTAATATATTTAACAGGCTGGCTGAGCATCAGATTCAAGTGTCAAGATATGACTTGCAACACAGCAAATATCTTTGGTTGCAACTAATAATAATATGGGTTTTAATTAAAACACAGTTGTCCAGGAGCATCAGTTTGGTATCTGCTATGAAGAGGGCTACTTTTAGCACTGTATTGATTGGAAGTTGTTTTGGTTTTGGCTGGTTTGTTTGGGGTTTTTTTAGCAACTTAGCATTTGTTAAACCCTGACGATAACCTTATTATGCAAAGCAAAACTTTTCACACCGTACGCTACCAAAGACTTTAAAGCGGCAGACAAGCGCGAAGTACGCGTACTGAGAAACATACAGTAAAGAACTACTCTACAGGAAGTTTCAGCTACTACCACTATCCTTACCTAGTAGTAGGCTTCCACTGTTAGACCTTCACGTTACGGTGGATGGAAAAAACATAAATGAAAAAATAAAATAATTTTTTAAATCACTTATGCCATTCATAAATATAACCTATCCTATTCCTTGTAGAAAATAAATGACCAACTACCTCTAGCGAAAGAGTGGGAGAGTACGTCAACTTGAAATCATAAAAAAGGTATTACAAATTTTTGCTTTTGTTTGCATTTTTACCTCCATTTTAAATTTTACTCTCATCTGCTGAGCAAAATCCTGTTTCCTTGCTTTGGATAACAGAATAACACATGGAGTTTGATGGAAGTTCTCGCACAACTTCTCTCTGCACCTTAAACTGTTTGTCTCTGAGCATACATCTTCTACAATCTTGAGTTTTGTTACTTTAGTCCCTACCAACAACAGCCCTTCTGAAAGATGACGAAATACCCACCAAGGACCTCCTTGATTCTTACCTGCAGATGGAGAGCTGCAGCTGCTCTGACTGTAATGGCCTATTGGAAGTAGATTATTTACAAAATCGGGTTTTAACAACCACAAATGTCAAAGTAACTCAGCTTATTTCATTGGGTACAGTACCAACGAATTTCTAACAAAGGATGCTGATTTGGGGACATACAATAAAGATGAAGAACAACCGTACCACTGAGTGATATGAAGTTAAAACACCGACCTCCTGTGCTAACAGAACCTACCCCAGCTTATCTCCCACGCAGTCGCCCGAGGAGAAGGTCAGACTGGAATCACAGCTCTGAGCCCGCTGACCACATCTGAAGCTCTTGAAGGATACGTGAAAACAGCTGACTGATGTTTTTGAGAATCCTTTGAGACAGTTCCTATTCTTTATTTGAGCATTTCTTTTGCCTGATGCTATTTTCTCATTTAGTCTTAAATTTAAAATAGCTCTGGCCTGAGAGAAAGCGTCTCCAAATGCCACAACTCACTGGACAGCTGAATCTTGACTCAGTTCAACGCGATTCCTGCATTGCTCGTGATCATCACCAGAAGAGATGCTACAAGCCCACTGCAGTATTTATACTGTAAATACCAATTTTGCGTAAACAGCTGATGCAAATCAGTCCTTCTCTTACATACAGATATTTTTGGCTTACAAAACACGTATCTTCTATTCTTCTAAATACCACTAATGCCCTACCTCTTCTTATCTCACATTTGATTTTTATCCTCGCACCTGAAAATCTCCTTGGTGCCTCCGCAGCCTTTCTCACCATAACTTTCATCACGATCAAACCGTTCTCCTAAAAGTATCCTCGCAGGTACGTGACGAGAGACCAGCCACACTTACCATGGCATGGGCTGTAACATGGTGGACTTTTTCTATAAAAGTCTGTATGCCTGTAAAAAAAAAAAAAAAAAACACCATACCTAAACTTTCTCTCTTCTAAATCAACATGGGCAAGAGAGTAATTCCACTAGGGCTTTGGGATTTAGGGACATTAGGAAAAAATTCTTCACTGACAGGGTTGTCGAGCACTGCAACAGGCTGCCCAGGGAAGTGGTTGAGTCACCATCCCTGGAGATATTTAGAAGACGTGTAGACATGGTGCTCAGGGACATGGTTTAGCGGTGGACTTGGCAGTGTTAGGTTTACAGTTGGACTCAGTGACCTTAAAGGTCTTTTCTAACCTACATGATTCTATGATTCCCCTTGCCACCAGTTATATTACATTACCCAAAAACACTTTAAATGTTCCACTGAAGAAGAATAAAAACCTTGCCTTCAACATAGAGCCTCCGATCCAACCTTGTGACACAAGATACGCTTCCTTGCGATGCCACCCGAAGGTGTTTGACTGGCACTGACCCCTATAAATGGCTGCACCGTAAATCCTCGCCGTTAACAAAGTTGCTTCAACGCTCAGCTTGGTTTGCAGGCGAGAGCCTGGGTCACTAAATAGATGGGCTTTTATCTGGAGCAACCGAACAGCAAAAGAGCTCTCCTCTGAGTTCAAGAGCAATGTTCAAAACTATTTGAAGTGGCTTGTGCAAACCAGCGCAGCCGACAGTGCGCACGGAGCAGGACTGGGAGCAGTACTACTCCTGCATGACATTTCTCCCATGAAAACACGGTTCCTCCGTGCATCCCTAACAGCCCCAAAATTTACCATGCAAAAATGGAAATCTCCACTAATCTCTTGGATCAAAGAGAGGCTTAAAGCTTCAGGGATTTAGCTATCCTAGGAATGATGTTCTTACAGAATTGGATACATGCTAGACCTGTTCACTTACGAGTTTCTTTTAAATAGAATTTTTTAAAAAAGTACTCTAGGTTTATCCTTTAAAATGGCAATATGCTGCATTTGAAGTCTGATGTTTTTATACAAATTATACAATTAGTACTTGGACTAAAAAGATCAAGAAAATTTGCTGCTTTTTTCATTGTATAAGTGCAGATACCATTTTTTAAGAAAAAGATGGGTTTCCACCAAGAAAAAAAGCTTACAGTAGAAATTCTTGGGGGTGGGGGGAAGCATCACATACTGTTCAGCTTGTACTCTTGAAGATGAGCAAAGATCTGGGGAGCAGTTAAAGGTGTCAATGCTATTGCAACGCAAAGAGTAAACCCTAATAAAAGTAAGCTTTAGCAGACTAAGTAAAACACACTTTAACATAGCATCTTAAAAAATTACGCTTACCAGGCATCGGGACAGTACAGTTTATTCATTATGCTTCATAAATAATCTCTCATGAGCCAAAAAATATGAGCTTATATGGTCAACAATTACCATGAATATAACGACCGAATAGGTTATCACTGCTGACAGGTAAGGGCCACAACCTTTTAATTCAAAACGAAAGCACTTTTACTGGAAATAACGATAACTTCAGACCTGATATAGTAAGCTGAGATTCTGCAACGATTACTAGTCTGCTCTATATTCAGATATAACTTCATATGAACCATGTAAGAATTTTTCAGCCCATCATCCACTTTTAAAAATAATTTGTATTGCAGAAAAGAAGTCAAAACAAAAAAACAGAACAACCTCCCCTCCTTACAAAACAGCCCTAACTTCAACTGCAGAGCCAGAGGCACTGGAGTTGTGAAAAGTAAACGTGTAACACGAAGGCAGACGGGAGAATAGAAGCTCTGCATAGACAGTAATAAATTGAAATTGCAAATTAAAAGTCTCCCCAAATTCCTGAAGCTACCTCAAAAGCTGGGGTACGAGCCCATTCAGGAACTGCGACGGTGGCATTTGGATTCTAAGCACAAGCACAAAGTGTTCGCTGCCAGCAGTAACGGGGTCGGTGAACAAAAGGAGAGGGAGGAAAATACTACTAAAAAAAAAACCCAAACAAACAAAAACCCCCCACATTTTACGGTTCAAGATTTCCTGTATCCCAAATGCTCACAGAAGCACAAGCCTCAGAGTCACTTGAAAATGCATGTCTTGAAGTAGTAGTTCTAAAATTCAGGGAAGACAGCATATTAATCTATTTAATAGCTTTTAAAATGTTTATTTGGCAAAGGAAATGGGAAGAAATACACAGCAAAACAATCACCTCCTGTTTTTCAAACTTCTAAAAAAAAGTATGGCCTAGGCTACATGAACACCCATACCGTGCTTTTATTCACCTGACTGAGGATTACCTTAGTTTTCTGCCTCAACCAAAACTTTACTATGATAGCAAATCCATATCCAAAAAAATTCGAATAGTTGCACACACTTTTCAACATCCTCACTCAACATGACATCCTATAGGGCTTCCTCTCCGATAAAAGTGCTTTAATTTTTGCAAGTCAGCCAACATGCTCACTGATGTGGCACTCCCTCAGGAAAACATTCAGCTGAGCTCTTCTCTTAAACTGAAGAATGTATCTGCCTGCAGTTGTTTAACACGCACACGAGTTTCTTTTACAACAGGGCATCTCTTCCGTATTTACAGGGAGCATATTCCCATACTTTTCAATTATTTTCTTGATAAAGAAATATCAGACCCCTGAAATGAAGGTTAACCATTTTTGACGTGTGAAAGCATGAAGATGAAGAAGTTTAGGACACAACTAATATCATTAACAACAATACTGCATTTATACATATTCTACAAGCGTGGAATTCAGTTAAGAAAAATGACTGCGGGCTGCAAAACCATGCTTAATAACAGATGCTATTGTAATTCAGCAATGTTGAAATCCAAGTGAGGAGAAAACTCCACCAATCTCAACACTATGCTCTGCCTTTTACTAACTTAAAAACTAAACAAGCATTTTATTGCAGGGCACTCCTGTTAAAAAGATGATCTGGAATAGAGGAAGGTTGGTGCATCCTTGGTAGGACTCACAGGGCATCCTGGCTCTTTTCCCTTTTACTCTAGAAACACAAGACAGTTTTGGCCTGCAGAGAGGTGGGGAAATCTCCTCTTCGATCCCTTCCTCATCCCCTTACACATATTTTTTAAATCAATGTGTTTGATTTCATGAGCTGTAAGTGAGTCCAGATGAAGATGCATCAAGATATGCTTCCAGGTCACGACAACACATTCCTCAGCCTGCACTGGGAAATCCTAGCGCCAGGCTAGCCAGGATCATGGATTTATGCTCTGAGCATCCTGTCCCTCGTATAAACACAAATGGTTACCATGACCTAGCTGTACCGCACAGCTGGAACCATCAAACACACAGCGTAGCAGCACCAAGGAGTACTGGTTCAGGAAAACTGGGTCCGAGGCTGTGACAGAGACAGGCAGCAAAGGACAGGAAAAACATATCCAGTGACAGAGAAATCTGCTCTTCTGAGGGGCAGGAAGAGAAAAGAAGTGTAATTTTCACAGAGCACAATCTGAACTCAGTCAGGGGAAAAAAAAAAAAATGCTTTGTTTCCAACCAGAGGGGGAAAAAAAGTCAATAAAGCCAATTATCACTGCTCTGGTAGGCTTCCAGTCCCAAAAAGCAAATAAAATCTTCCCCTTTCATGTGCATGTGTTTTGTTTATAAGTTAGGGAAGGAAGATACTTCCTTAAAATAATTTTTTTTTTTTCCTTACTGTCTTTAGTTTCAGCCACTCTTGAAAACCAACATCTTGTATAATTCAAATGCACTAGCAATAAGAGACTAGATTTCATTTCAGTACTACAGGCGGCAATTTGATAAAGCACTGCCAGGCAGGTCAATGATATCTGAAATTAAGCAAGCTCTTTGACAAGCCTCTACGCGGATGTGCAGGACAACACGCTACGTTTTTGCAGTACTGGGGCCCAGAGGGACCGACATTCATACAATTACTAAGAAAGCGATTGAGAACTGTGCGCAGTTGTTCAGCCTTTTAATACTGTGAAGGCTGCATTCACAAACGTCTGCAGAAACAAGATCTCCAGTGTTTGCTTAATTCTTGTACTTGAAAGGAAGAGTTTCAGATGACAGCAGAAGAAAAGAAACCGATAATGGGAAGGAAGAATTTGTTGTGGAATAATTCAAATGGGAAACTGTTAATTAAATATGCAAAGTACTTACAGAAGCAGCAATGGATAGACAAAACGCAAATGCTGTAAACAAGTCTACTGTAAACAAGTGTGAACACACAGAGTAAATATATCTACCTTCCAAACTGGGATTTGACTTTCTAATCCCTTGTCTACAGATTTCAGATTCGCCTCTTTCTTAAACACATGTTCGGTGACGGATGTCTCTGCAACATTAAGACAAGAAGTAAATATTTCAGCGTTTAGAAAAGGGGAAAATTGTTTGTTGTTCGAGTTTTCTTTTAGTCCTCAGAACACAAAAAACAGCTTCTGCTTCTGTTTAATATAGAGGATTTACCAATATGTAAGTAAACAGTGCTTCTTGTTACCAAACAGGCAGCAGAGAGCTCTGACAAGCTCAAAACAATTCTAGGCACAATTCACAGGGTTTCAGAGAAGACAGGTGAAAGGAGGAGTTGATGGCTTAAAGCAGCTTGTGGAGGAGAGGAGAGCGAGCTGCACGCAGTTTCATTATTACTTAAATATCTGCAGAACATAGGAGTAGCATGGGAAAGAATCCCACTGTGCCGGACACTGCGTAAACATGGAGCAAGCGCCGTCTCCTCCAAAAAGCCTATAATAAAAGTAGAAAATAGAAGATAAACAAGTACTAGCACAAGGTCAAATAGAAGACAATTTGCCATTCCTATTAAAAATAATTTTACTTTTGTTGAACCCCCCGAAAACTCAAAAAAGGTTTGATGGTAAAGTACTCTCACCCAGTCCTTATAAAATGCTGCTCATTTCAGGCATCGGGACTGGTTTTCAGAAGATGGAGGGTACCACAATCCTCATTTCACATACAGGCAAACACACAACTAAACATAATTGCAGCAGGTTCCAGATTAAAATAGATCAGCCTTCAGCCCCTCAACACAATGAATCACCCTCAGCTTGAAAGATGGTTTTATAAAAGCAGATCCAGTCGGTTGAGGTCTATGCAGCAAGTCTGTAGCATCGGCGAAACGTGCTGCGTTCACAGACAAGAGGGGTGCGCAGACACCGCGGGGCTGCTGGCACAAGCAGTTCTATGGGAAAAAGGGGGTAAGCCTTTTTGGGGGAGTTTTATGGGGAAATGGGAGACGCAGACAGATCAAGATGAATCTTTTATATACAAACTGACAAGGAGAGACACGCAGTGATTGACACCGTATGCAACGAACACAACTGGTAAGAGTCTAGACAGGCTTCTGGTGCGTAAATATCAAATTATATGAAACATGCTGGAGGGGACTTGCAGCAACCTCTAATTTTAAGATTCTACCTGAAGTTTAAAAGAAAGGCAGCGATACTCTCCCTGGCTTCTTCCCCAAACAGATTCTGCTGATTTGCTTAACCAGACAAATCAGATAATTTTATAAATACATTTCAAGTTTATTCTCAATAGGGAACTTGAAAAAAAATATGGGGTTGGATTTTCTTCCCCTAAAGAAAAAGCAAGTGAGGGAGGAGAGAGTCCCTTTATCCATGTAACGTATTCATCCTTCTTCATACTCACAGCGAGCTACAAAACCAAGTTGTGCCCAGCACCATCACTGTCCTGCCCAGTGCACACTGGATGGCTGGTTTTCTCCCCTGAGAGCAACATGAAAATAGCTTCCCACTGTGTTGTTTCCAAACATTTTTGCCTAAACTATTAAAACACAAAGTTAACTGCTGCTGCCACAACCCTTCTGCCCTGTAAACACTTCACACAAAGCACAACTGAAACCGGAATCCTTTATCAGCTGTCTCATTTCAGATATGTTTCACAAATATCAGCGGAGCAGTTAAAACTCCTCACGGGCTTTTGTGATGGATAACAAAATCGGAAGGCACCGGCGCACCATAAACCATTCATGAAAGTTATTGAAAAGATTTGGCAGTCTGAAATGTGGGTTTGATCTTTCAGTGAAGTGACCCACAACGTGAATGCAGCCCATCCTGAACACAGGGAGAACTGCAGAGGGATAACCAGAATCGCATCAAGAAAACTCAAATTGTGAGAACGAGCTTCGTCTCCAATCGTTCCTCTCGGGCGTGAAGATAAATCACTGGGTTCTTTCGCCTGACACAAAGCCGTCAGGTGTAACTCACCTGTCTCACAACAAACTACCTCTTTGTGCCTGCATGTCTGTGATGCTCCAGCCTGGAAGGAAGTCAAGAATGTGGAAGAAATTAAATATTTCCCCGCACAGTCTGCTCTTTGGGTTGATTAAAGATTCCCCCCCCCACTTCTCTCTTTCCTTTCTCTCCTTCTTAACAGAAACCTTGGATCACAAAGGTGTTATTAGACCTGTCTGGAAACGCTGGGATGGCTTCAGGAGGTTCCCTGATGGAGAAATACCTGCACAACAGTGATTTTTTTAATAATGGGAAACATAAAACCTGAATCCCACTAAGGAAAGTTTGTATTTAAAGCAACTTAATACTTTCAGTCTTCTTATCAGAGTACTACTGGTTTTCTTTTCAGACGAAGCACTTAAAAACACACACACCATGATCAACCATGATCAACTTGAGGGCTCAAAGTTACACACGTGCCAAGAGGTTCTGGTGAAAGACGACCAAAACCACCAGCAAAGGCTTTTGGGCCAGCAGCAAAGAAGTCAGCTCACTACGAGTACTTCCGTAGAGTCCGTTCACCACATTGGGCCAAAAGCAGCATCGTGTGTTTATTTTATTAACAGCAAGTTCATTTATCTAAAGTATGTCTGACATCGCCATCATTCAACATTAGATGCCATTCTCCAGCTCCGATCTCCTCCCCTCCTTCGGGCTTCCAGTAAAATTAGATCTTGAATTGAGCTTCCAGTAAAATAATTACAGTTGGCAGGTATTTTTCAACGCTGATTTGGAAGCCAAGAAACCAAAGGAAAACAAAACAAAATCAAATCAAGCATTACTCAACTTTTCTCAAACACAACTTGTTCTGTAGATCGAGTACTTTCACTGGTGGCTGGTTTTACTGTACCACTATTTCATGTGCTCTATCAACTTCGGAAAGCATTGGCTGGACATCTTACTAATTCTTCCTAAGATAAAATAGGGAAAAAAGCATCTTACGTCCCTCAAAACAACAAAAGACACAGAGAGAGAGACCTGGTCAAAAAACAATGGACATTTTTTGTGGAGAAAACAATGAAAAGAGAAAGGAAAGCAAAAAGTAACAGTGACCTAACCCTTTTCTCCAAAGCACATCTTCCACTGGCTGCTGTGCGAAGAGGACTGGCTTTGGAGGCTTTCTTCCATGTCCACAAATTAAGAAGAAAAGGACACTTGGGGCTGGACAGGAAAATACTGAATTTACTTCCAACCTACTCAATCTTTTCCACAGCTGATGATAAGGACACAGCACAAATCGTTACTTATAGCTTCTGCACAAAGTAGGGTACACTTATTTATATTCAAGTAACGTAAATTCTCCGTGAGGCAAACCAAATCATCTTCTCAATTTTTACTGGCAGCTATTTTATTAAAGAAAGCTCCCTTGTAATCAGTTGGTAACCATTAAATCATGTTGATCTTCATGTAACTACAGCTTTCTCTTGCTAAAAACAGAATTCTTTTTGCAAACCCAGAGGACACACTGTTCCTAATAAATTATTTTAGAGCTTCCCATACGTTTACCATAATTCCCAATAGTTCATTTCTTTTTTTTAGAAAATGTTTCTTATTTAGGACATATTGTATTATTTTGATACAAGTCAAACTGCAGTTGAATACAACACTTCACCCTAATTTCTTCCATGCTGCTTCTAAAATAAGCCCTGCCCATACCACTGTGCAGATCTTCAGGAAATCTTCTGCACAGACCCAAACCGACATCAAAAGGAAGAAGGGAAACATCGAGTGGTTTTACTTCCAAGTCTTTTGGTTAAATACCCGCCTTTCTTGTGTACTACCCTTTGGATCTCACTGCTTATTACTCCATGACGACCTCTGAAGGTTTAGACACACAGGTGCCCATATCCCATCATTCGGCTTTTCCTTGCTTGGAGGCAAGCATGTAAAACTATCGCGCTCACAGTGAACAAGCCTGGAGCAGGACCCCTGGATGACATTTCCCTTTAGGAAGGAATTGCTGTAGTACAGTCTCTTCTCACCCAGACAACCTTTTCCAAAAGTTTTGGAGGTTTGCGCTCAAGGTGGGGTTTCCAGTTGAAACGTGAAACCAGAAAACAGCAAAAACTCATGCAATAGCCCCACCTCGGTTTCCTCAGACCCCTGGCCAAGGCTGATACTGCTCTCAGCATTTGCAAGACGCTCTCCTCCGCTCCAAACCTTCATGGAGGACTCATTAGTCATGGTGCCCTTGATTTATGGGTTTACTCATCTGAACACAGACAGCCAAAGGACGCCGCTCATTCTCGGCATTACACTGCTCTCGAAGAGAGAAACGCTACTGTCATGTGGAAGAGTCAAAAGTGCATCTGCATTGACCACCCACCTACGCAAGAGGAGCACGTGCAACATCTGATGAATCACGAGAGTCCCCTCAAACCCTTGGGACAGGCTCTGCAGCTCTGGAAAGGCAGTAAAGCAGTAACAGGCTTTCACATCCCATGTTACATTTTGCCATATAATGCGGTTCTATTTTTCTAGCAATTCCACGGGGGAATATTACAAAGAAAAAAATATTTTTTAATATATATATATGTATATATCACTCCATCAATTTGCACATTATCTGGGGAATGATACAAGGGAAAAAAAACAGGGTTAAAGAAAAAAGCAGCAGCTTTCACATGCAGAAGCACAACACACAGAAACCAGAGCCCTTCACTTGATTTCTAAGAAGCCTCCATCACCATCATCACCTTCTTTTGCATGCAGATGATATGTTAACAAGCCCTTTAGATAATTTAGTCCATATATACCGTGTAGGTGTTTGCTAAAACACTAGTGCAAGTATCCAGTCAATATAATGGGCATTCTTTCTACTTTATTGCATTTAAAAATTGTAGAAAGAGGTCACAGAAAAATTGGACAAAAGAGAGAACTCAATTTCCAGAAGTATTTTACATTGGTTCACCTCCAGTTTATTTTTCACCAGAAGCAAGGCTGCCGTCAGAAAGCCGTTTCCTTCTGGCACTGCTAACTCAGCGCTCGCTTTATTCCCACACTTTATCATTCCCCTTTCCTGTTTTTGTACTCATTGCTGCCTTCAGAGGACGATGAGTAGGGGCAGGAGGAAAACAGAGACAGGAGCCCTCGGCTTTCTGAACGGCTGCCTCAGGAAGTGGAGCATTTAACAAACACACTGAAATGTTGGTCTTTAATTTTCAGGTCAATTAGCCAAAGATGTGATGTACAGAAGGGAAAAAGTTACATCCTAACAACTGCTGAGGTTTCAAAAACAACAATCCTGTCCATCCAGAAAATCATACCTACGACTTCTTCCTCTGTCCATAGCTACCATTTATTTCTCATCCCACACTCGAAAAACTACAGGATGTTTAACAAAAAGTGAACAAGATTTGACTGCAAACACCTTTTGCCAGCACAACTCTCAAAATTCCCCAAGGGCTTAAGATACTCAGATGCTTTAACTAATCATTGAACAGGACATTGCATTTCATAGGTGGCTCCGAGACCTTTGTCAGTGTTTTTTTCCCCACATATACATAGTGAAGCGGATGGATCATTCTGGAGATGAGTCACTACTGAAACAACAGAATAAACGCCCATGAAATGCTGTGGGGTTTGTTTAACATTCTCCAGCTCCTTTTTTGGAGCATTTGGCAAGGCTCTGGCAAATGCTCCTCCCGCAGAAATCAAGCGGCGATTTTATTCGTCAGTGAAATAGATCTAGATGTGCTTAAATATTCATTTCAGCCTCCACTTATCTTCTCCTTCTGCTTCAAGTTTGCTCCCTCCCAAAGCTGACCAAGGAGAAAGGAAAGCCACCAAGAGCAGGGCAACCGCTGACACCGAAAACACAGAACCAAGATGGGTTTCCAAAGCTCCAGACCACAGGAGATGCTCAAGCAGATTTGCTGCTGTAGCTGCTTCACGCTTCTGAACATCACCCTGGACAAAGCGCTTGAATATATACAACACCTGAACGCTGAGATTGGCTTTCGCTTCCAAAGGGTTCGGCAGCAACATCTTTTGGCTACGGGTCAATTAACACGTTTTAAAAGGGAGGAAAAGTGAAACTTAAGGGTAAGCGAGTCTTTGGTGCACAAGGCCAAGCAAAAGGAGCCGGGAGAAACCAAGCCTAAGCCTGGTCCATCTGTGCTATAGCCACCCGCTCCTCCAAAACTCTGTACATGCCTGTACACGCTTCCTGAAGCGCAGACACCACAATAATCATTGCGATCCAATTCGATTTGCAGATAGATCACTAATTAACTCAGAGCACTACCAATCGCAGGTAGTGTCTCTGTCACCAATACTAATCTCAGGGACATCAGGGGACACTGGGTACATAATTATTTGGGCAGCTGCCCTACTGTATCTTCATACGTACACCTACTTATTTAAAAGCTGCAATAAAGATTAATAATAACGTTACAAATATGCCTTCAGTTATCACATATACCTTACGTTGCAGATACTTGTGCCTTTGATTAGAGTTACTTTTTGGAAGCCTGTGCATTTGTATTATTGTTGCTCCCACATCTGCACAGAGCATACCATTTCTTGTGCGTCAACAGATACCTTGGCTAAGTAGCGTTAAGAGTGAAATGGGTATCGCAGCAATCAATATTTTGTGCAAGTCATCTTACCGACAGGATTTTGCACAGTCCTGTGGTAACGGGTGAGCAGCAGAAACGGGTGGGAGCTGCAGATGGGCGTCCGCAGCCACAAACCCACGTCCAAGTGGTGCACGGCAGATGGCCATCCACCGCTGACTCTGATACCCAGTCAAACACCATTTCGTATCGCTACCAAGTGATACGCGGTAGTTTCTGTTATGGAAAAAAACGTATGTGTATACACACACAAATAATCAGTGCTTTCCATTCATTTAAAACAGAATTCACATAAGGAGAACCTTTAGTACAGGTACTTTTTATGCTTTTGCATTTGTCTTTTGTTTTGTATTTTTGCTTGTGTACACAGCAAATGAATAAAAATACATTCTACTTGGCTTATAAAGCATTCACTTAAAAAAAAGAGCAGATGTGAACTTGTTTGAAAGACAGAAATACAGAAAAGAAACAGCAGAGCTGCACCAGATTCACACTTGCTCAACCACACACCCAGCACAAAGGCAGGACTCTGAATCCGCAAATCCTACATATATTTTTGTCCTATAGATTGAAAGCAAACCTCAGCCAGGTCTAGTGGTAATTAAATCTGAGGGGGGGGACTTTGAAGGATGGCATGCAGTCACAGGCTGCAGTGCTCTCACTCATCTTAAAGAGCAGAGGCATTTCAGCTGGCTGGACATTACAAACCCTTTATGCCTAAAAAGCTGCTGGCTCGTCATTTCTGTCACTATATGCTGTCCTCAGCTAAGGGAGGAATCTAATGGAGAACAGAATACATTGCTAATTCACTGTAAAAGTTAAATTTGGAAAAAAAAATAGTATTCAGACCAACCGTGCATAAGGTGAGGAGGAAGGAAACATGGGGAAAAACACTACTTGCGGACTTAGGCGGGAGAAAAAGGGCAATCTTAAAAAAAGTGACCAATTCTAAAAGTAAGTTAATTTTTTTACTGGCTTACAAGAGACTAAAAATAAGGGGGTTTACCACAACAAATCATTAAGCGTATAAACATGAAAATGAGTTTTTTCCCCACTAGCAAGCATTCATACACCATAGTCACTCAGTAACAACAGACAAGGAGCAAGTGCACTCACACAGCACTCAAAATTCACTATTTCACTTAGACAGTCGGTCCCTTAACGGATGATAATCCATCATCCCTGAGAGACTGCAAACATACCAGCACTTGTTTTAGCACTCATCTGAGAGGAAGACGAGAAAACACTGGAAAAGAAATGAAAGATAGGCCACCCCTCTTGCAACCCAACAGAACAGTTGCTCCTTTTCATGAACAGGGGAAATACTTTGCAATTTCACTGAGCTTTTACTCGTTTATCCCCATGTGCTGTGTAGAGGTGGTCTGCATTTTTATACCGTTTCACATACAGGAACCCAATAGACAAGTAGCACAGCACAGGCAAAAGAAGGCTCCACCTTTCCAGCCCTCTGCTCTTACATGTGTGGCAGAAACAGGCCTTTCTTTTTTTCTTTTTAATTTAACAACAAACTTTCATTACATTCCTCTGCTTTCCAGAACTGTTGCTATCCAAAAAGCTCAGCAGGGGATGTACAGAAACAAATAAAGAGGCAATTCCTTCTCCAGGAAGCCTGCAGTGGAACCTGCCGGTCCCCCAAGCCGTTCTACACAAGACCCCACATGCCCACACAAGACTTTAAAGATGAGCTGACAACACAGAATTATTCTCAACAACTACATCGGGTCAGACTGAAGGTCCATTTTATCCTGCACCCAACAGAAACCAAAAGCAGATACCTGGGAAAGGGTGTAGCAATACAGAGCAAGTAAACAGTGAAACCACCACGTAACGCTCTCGCCTACCCCAACCCAAGTAAGGGGCCAACTTTTTCCTCTCTGATTCAAGGTGTAACTAAAGTTGTACTAAACGCAGCACAGCAAGTCCACATGGCACAGGGTTCCCTACGGGGCTCTCTGTCTACTTCCCTGTTCCCCGCTCACCCTTGGTTGCTCCTGTCTACCTTGTGAGCTTTGGGAAGCCAGCCTCCTTGCCAGAAGTCACGACTGTGCTTCCCAAAACGACACCTCATCTCATTCGGAGTTCCCTTGCACCAGCATAACACAATTAGTAATGTGGCAAGGGGAAATTTAAGAAAAGCAAACCGAAATG
The DNA here is from genome assembly GCF_000687285.1 of Phaethon lepturus. NCBI lineage: Eukaryota > Metazoa > Chordata > Aves > Phaethontiformes > Phaethontidae > Phaethon > Phaethon lepturus. The sequence continues at coordinate 102,343 of NW_010527212.1, forward strand.
GGAAACAGTGTTCGTGCTGGCAAATTACAGATAAAGTTAACGAAGGAATTTCTTTAAAAGTGGGTTTTTTTTAAGTTTAAGCTTATATATATATTTTATATATTTAGAAACTCTTTAAAGTGTTAAACCAGTAAAAAAAGACACCCATGATGCAACTTTATGTTGCATAGGACTTTGCAGATACTACACACACAAACTTCCCCACTCAAAACCAGCACTAAAGCACTTAGGCTCGGATATGAGACCCTGCTGCAGCAGGCACAGTGCCTTACCTCCATTACATCTGCTGGCCTACAAGATAGCTCCTGCTCTTTGGTGTTCTGCCAGTACTTCTCTGTGAAATATACTCTGTGCCAACACAAGTGGCAATGTGAAACTCGACGGAAATTCACGCTGATTTGGGTTTTGAAGGTCTGCTGCGCAACACAAGACTGTACGGGTGGTGGACAGAAAACAGAAATACAAACAAGCCTCAATCGTACAAAGCAGGCACGTTAGCTGAACCGTGAACCACTAAAAGCTAGTGAAATCACGAGAGTCGATGTATACCCACAGCCCGTGTTTGCAAGGTCAGTCACTGCCCCGCCTTTGCCAAGAGAATGTGACTGCCATGATGAACCTACGGTTTCTTCCATCAAGCCCCATCCCAGGTTCAACAAGTGAAGGCTACTCCATAAAACTTCCTACCATTAGTTCTCCCCCAAAACCACGCTCCCGATTAGCTATAATTAAGGTACCACAGTGAAATGGATTTTAATCAAATACAATTTTTTTTTCATGTTGCTATTGCTTTGCCTTTTGCACACTTTGATATTTGAAATTGCAAGATGGACAAATAGACGAGTACAAACCAGCACAGCTGAGAATCAGGGACCTAACACAAGTGATGATTATTTTGCCATAACACCAGTTATCTAAGTGGTTTGTAGTAGAAAGAGATAAGGTTTAGGGAACAAACAAGGGGTGCAGCCAGAGATGAGAAGAAATACTGCTCCTAAGTGGAATATTAACATTTCTACCTGGAAAAGATGACAGGAAGAATCAGTGAAGCTCATTAAACAAAATCATTGCAGTTTACAACTCAAATATTTACAACCTTTTTGACTTATCTTTAGTATTTCGGAGTTGTAGAAAAACCCAAACTGGAGACCAAATTCCTTCCTTCCTTTTCTCCCTTGCCCATAGCTAGTGATATTTCTCAGCATGATTCAGCCAGCAAATCTCTTGCCTGAATCCAACCCAACTGTATCTCACCTACTAAAAGAGAGGGGTGCACAAAGAGCCAGGCACTACTCAATGCCTCCCATAAGAACCTGGGGTGTCACCAGCATCGGAGGGTGACCAGCCCAAGACCCAGCTTTCGGATGTGGCACCACCACCTCTGCTTACAGCCCACTGAGGGAGAGCAGGCTCTGTCCTCGTTGTTTTGACAGGCTCATTTCTTGCATTGCCACCTCTAAAAGGAAAAGCAACACGAAGGCCAGCACCCTGCCTGGCAGCCTACAGAAAACAGCTCTGGCTCGGAGCCTCTCGCTCAGAAAGCCTTTATTCATAATACTTACCATATGAAGAACAGGAGAAGGAAGCATTTGATCATTTCTGCCCCCTTGACCACACACCTTGAGATAGTAATCCAAAGCACGTGTGTGCCCTTACATTATTTCCTTTTCAACAGCAAGTACCTTACGGTTTTTTTTAGTCAGCATCTCACTTTCTCCTGCTCACGTTTCCAGCCTCGTGCCATCAGCTGTTCAGCTCTTCACATTTCATCTCCAGCCCTCTCCCTTGCCATCTCCTTGTTTAATACATTTATGAACAGACATACTATTCCTGCTCTTCATACCCTTTTCTCAGTTTACTGATACCAACTCTTGATGGTAATGACCCACAAACAACGTGCCCAGGCTCTGCTCCGACCCCAAAATGAAGAGTCAGCCAACCCCACCTGCACAGCAGTGCTAAGAAAGAGCCCATGCAATATCCCCTTTGCTGGGCATCATGGTGGCCAGCCATGACTCTGAACTTCTTTTTCCAATATTAATTTTTAGTCCATGCTAAATCCAAGGTGCCTGCAGGCTCCAGTCTGTACTGCTCTCCAGTCTGTAGGGGCTGTAGGAAGGGATGGGGGTGGCAGGGAGTTGAGGGTGGGGGACAACCAAAAGCCAGACGTGATGGGGAGCTGTACACCTTCTAGAGAGTGCAGTCAGAAAGCCAAAAAGACATGTTTTTAGCTTACTTTGTCCTTTCACAAGTCTGTGATTATGGCTTTAATGGTAATGTAAAGCCACCAGAATCCTTCTTCTACGGCGTTTAACAGTATTAAAAACCATTGTGCCTCTAAGCATTCAGAAGCTAAATCCTAGACTCACTAAGCTTAACAGCAAAATTCTCCGTGACTTCAGCAGTACCCAGTTTTGGCCGCAGGGTATTGAATGCAAGCGCACACGGGGGCTAAATCTAATCTGCACTGGTATTTACATAATTTCCCTATATGTAAACAAATTAACATAGTCACAATATTTGATTGTACTTCTATCTTCCATGACCGATGAGTCAGAATTGCTTGTTTATACTTATTAGCAATATAAACCTGCAATCAATCAGTGCTGTCTTCACCCTGCAGAAGCAGGGAGAGAACAGCTACAAAAGCCATCAGGGAAGTAGCAATGGACACCCCAGTCCCAGGATTGTACTGGGAGCACTAGTACTTGTGTTAGACAGCAATAGGAAATAAGTTCATAGTTATGAAGAAGACTAAAAATAGTACTTGAAAAGCAAATCTGTTATGAGAACAGAATTAAGCTACTGAGGTTCAAGTGATCAAGGGATTTAGAAAAATAATCCAGATTTCACTCTATTTAAAAACAACAACAAAAAAAAAACATTTCAAAGCTGAGAAAAGGGACCCATTTTATTTTTCTGATAACAAGGCATAGAACAAATCAGAGTCCTACCACGTTGCGTGCCACAAAGACACCGTCGCAGCTGCCAGGAGCCCGAATGAGTAGCTCCGGTCACTGCAACTCCACAGCCTCTCGGGGGAAAGAGCTGTGGTTCCAGCTCCCACCCTCATCCACCTTTCACTATACCATCTTTCTCCAATTCCAGCAATATCTGGAAGCATGTACATTTTTTCTTCCTTACTACAGGCTTTGAAGCCGATTTTCTGGTGCATGCTTGTTCTTCATACTTTTTTCTAGTATTCTCTAAAACTTTCCTTGCAGGCACGCACTTCATCCAAGCCTTTCTGGTATACATCTATAACAAAGCAGCAAACAGCATAAAAACCATGCGAATTGCTAAAGGCAGCTGCATGCAGCACCGAAGGCATATTCCTACACTTCCAGATAAGTACAATGAATACAGCACCTTAGACCGCTGTACTTTCCATCAGTTTTAAACCCTGTCCTAGAGTACCCCCGGTGACTAACCAAACGCTCAAACCTACTAGACATGCTGGCTAGCGACCAGGTAGGAATGATGAACTAGAGACTGGTAAACCAGCTTGCAATCCCTACCACCAAGAGGCATACGTTACCTTAAGGGCAAAAGTCACTCCCATCTTCGTTTTCCATCTCCCCTTTGACATTCAAATCAAGATACAAAACCAGTTGTGCAGTCTGACAATACAGAAATGTCCCTGCATCTCCTCCAACATTGTTTTTTGCCCCTTGACATGGAGACCAGGTCAGCATTCCCACCAACAGCACCTCAGCTCGGCTCAGTTTGCACTTGGAAGAGACTTATGGATACCGAGCCTAAATCGCAGAGTTTGACTTTATTGGCATAGAAACAGCAGACCATGAAGCTCATGTGCTACTTTTTTTTTTTTTTTTAATACCAAACCACGCACAGCATTTTCAAAGCAGTAAAACCGTTGCCATACAAAACACAATTCAGGCACGTGCATGAGATGTTGCAGGAGTTGGCAGCTGGTAAGGAATGGAAGGCATAGGTATGGAACAGAGGAATGGGAAATCGAACGCTTGGAAGAGCACAGAGGTCACCAATTTACTCATTAAGAGAATCCATCAGCAAACAGAACAGTACGATTCACCAAGTAACAACCATCAAAGCAAAACCAAGAAGTCTTCAGGGCCACCTCTATTCTTACTTGTGGCTTTTATTCCTGAGGATATTCAGAGTCATGACTGAGATCAAAAGCAGGGCTGATCTGCTCTGGATTTTCTGAGCTTGTGAGATTTTTTGGGGAGGTTGTCTCCTTGGCATGGTTAATTCACCTGGGATCTTCCATCCCACCTCTGCCTCTCACAAGCACCGCATTAAGACTTACCTCCTGCTTTGCAAGAGCCCACGCCTCGGGAAGTGGCCAACACTGAGTATGGCCAACAACAGCCTGTTATGTGCCTTTTCAAACCATAGACCGATGCAAAAATGCCCCAGAAAAGAGAGTTGTTTCTTTCTGGCTTAATGCAAAAAAATACAGGAACACAACAATTATCCTGGTATTTACCCTCCACTAAAAAGATAAGGGCTGTGATGGCAAGAAACAGCAAGTGGGTTCTTCATGTGCTTTCCCAGGACAGCAGGAGTTCTTGGGAAAGCAGGGTGGAAGAGAAGGAGGAGGTATTGCCATTAGGATGCCCTTCTCCATCACAATCCTTCAACATTGGTAGGATCATTCCTATATCTGAAATAGAGTGCTCTATTTCGAAATCAGGTGTTTAGACTGGCGGGTTTTTACACCTTGGGGTTTCTTCTGGAGGGCAGGCAGAAGGGGAAAGCCAGCAGTAAAACAACTACTTGCCTTACTCTCATTAATCATAACAGGAGCAAAGAAATTCCTTCTCGTGTACTGCAAAACCAACAGAAACCCCAGAAAAACAAGAGTCCTCAACCTGATGTGCTTAATGAACGTTCCCTGTGAACTTCACCTTCTTCTCTGTAGTCTCCTCTGGTACCGTGCTGCTGCCCAACCTGTTCTGCCTACAAAAGGCAGCCAGGGCAGGGCCTGGAAGGGTTTGGACCGATTTTTCACCCGGCAGCAACAGCACTATGTGCTGATTCTGCCACATTTACTATTGCTTCAACCTCAGCGCCCTCAGAAGACCGAACCCCGCAGGCGTTGCACAGCCAGTCTTCCCTGACTCAACAGGAACGCCATCCAAATCTCGACGCTGGCGTGCAGCACGCGTCTATCTGCAAGAACAGGATCTCCGCTCGCAGCCTCATGCGGGCTGCCTGGCTGGCGGGCAGCGGCACGGGGGAGCGAAGGCTACGTGTTTGCTTACGCCCTCCGCAGCTGAGGGGTGGGAAGGGAGCTGGGAGGCACCGGGTAGGCAAAGACGGGGCACGCATCCTTAACTACCACTTTCGGAGCGGCTGACTCGGCACCGGGTGGATGGCTATTTACTGCTGACACAGACCTGCAATAAATCACTACCTTCTGGAGCAACAAGGAAGTTGCAGAGGTGACTGAGTCATCCTCCATCCTGACGCCATTCCAGGAGTGGAGCCACGTACGTTCCCCGGCTTTGGGCTGTGCCTGTGGCCCAAAAATAGCTTTTAAGCCCAAATCCTGCAGTCATCATTCAAAGCTGAAACGCTTTCTTTACACTCAGCAAGAATTCATGTATGTTTTTGACACTGCTAAGAGTAACCAGTGCTTAAATTATTTGCTTAACAAAGGAGTCTATTTAACTACAAGAGTTACACCAAGTACACAATGTTTTCTGACCCACATAGAAGCTAATAATTTGCATTTTATGGAACCACTTTGCATAGACAACCCATCTTAATGGCCAACAACATGCTGTACAAAAATTAATAATTGAAAAGCAGTCGTCAGCACTGTTATTTGTGTTACAGGTAACTCGCAAACCTCGTTAAGCTGTAGTATTAAATTTCTAACGACCTTCTGGAAAGCTGTTCGCTTCCAGAGTCCCTTTTTAAGGCAGGAACTCGCAGAACGCCAAGCAACTGCGGGCAAAGCGCATGACAGCTACCCGGAGCCTGGGGTAGAGGCCAGGCAGAAACCCCTGTCACAGAGATGTCAGTCTGATCCCCCCTTGGCTGAAGAAGTTGACTTTGACTTCATGAAACCCCCTCTCTCCAGCCAGTCACTTAACCAGGCTTCTCCCACAAATTTCTGCCCTAATGCCAAATTAATCCCACTTCAGCCAGTCCCCACACATCTAAGAAGCTCCAGCTTTTTTTTTTTTTTCCCCTCTCAAATCACTGGCTTTTAAACTATTTCTGCTGCAGCACCCAAGCATTTGCTGCAGATGAAAAAAAGCTCAGACTAGCACAGAAGTGTAAAGGCAAACAAAAATTACACCAGGAAGCCTGGGATTTTCATAGTCTTAGGGAAATTAGGTCCCCTGAATCTCACTGCAACTCAATGAAGAGTCAAGTGCATAATTTTCCATTACACTTGTGAAAATCCCCAAATAAATGTACAACTAAACGTAGCTTCACAAGGTTGAGCATCTATTATTCTCCTAAATGCTGTTACTAAGCCTGAGGCCTCTTACTCAATTTTTTTGGGTGTCTTTTTTTTTTTTAGGAAATAGTCTCACTCTTGTCAAAATGTCAAAGATGCAGAATACTAGTTATAGGAAAACGCACCTCAGAGTCAGCTCCTGTCGTTGGGGAAGAACAACAAACAAACCCTATATTCTGAGCTGACAATCATCATGATCTGCCCATTAGTGTTGCGTCATTCTTCAGCGGTCTGTCACGCCGATGGAGTCTGTCTGTTTGTGCTGGGGATGACAGTCACTCCTCGCTGCTGACGTCTTCGCTCAGGGCTGTGCCACGGTCTCCAGTACACAATCTGCTCCAGAACATGCAGACTGGCTGTTGCCATTTCAAAAGCTTTCCTGGCATATTTCTGCCGACTGAAACAGGAAGATTTTGGGCAGCCAGGGGATGATTTATCTCTATATGAATGCCTGCGGGTGTAATTCACGCAGCTCTGCCAAACAAAACATTTTCACTGCGATAGCAAAGGCAAACTCCCCCAAACCCAATTTGTTTGGTGCTTAATTAGTATCCTCCACTGCAACGTTTGAGACAAAAGAAGCATTCCCCTCCTCCCACAAGCATCAAGACTTTTAATCTCAAAGATATACCTCATCTGACATGACCAAAGCAGAATGGATACAGCTTCCTGCTATTTTTTTTTTTTTTTTAACAGAGGAAAAACAACAGAAATTATCTCAGAAGCTTGTTCATTGGGAGGTTTTGATTTTCATTTCAGTAGCACTGGCCAGACACTTTTAAATTATAGACTCCCACACCTGGAAACTAGGTAGTAATTTAAAAACATAAATCATAAGGAAAAACAACTATGTTCATAAGAACTTTGAGTGGTAAAAATAACAGAGGCAGCATTAGAAAACTCCGATTGGCTTTCCTTTCACTCACTAATAAAACAAGTCCCTGAAATACTCATAGGAGTTTCTCCCCTACACATTTCTGTGGTAGGTGAAGGGGAGAGCCACCAGATCTGCTCCCCTGGATTCAGTCTGGCTTATTCAGCAGCTTCGGTTATGCTATTTCAGATTCCTGCAAAAATAAAGGCTCAAAAGAGAAAGCTGAGCCTCTGGGCATCTACCAGACCACAGCTACCGTGCGTACATAACAAGCACAACTGCACTGGAAGAAAAGGAACAGTACCCTGTCCCGCAGCATCACATGGCTGACCGCGCTCAGGAGCCCAAACCACATCTCTAAACGTCCTACTTCAGAGAACATCCGGCTGCTGAAGACGGCTTCCTAGTGCTGGAGTGCCCTGGAAATCCATCCACAGCAGAAGACCAGCCTCCTGCGCGTTTTGTCAGTACGTTTATTGCACATCAGCTGCATTCCCTTTAAGATGCAGCTGAGATGAACAGGCCTGTAGACAAAATTACGCAGCAGGATCCAAACTGGGTACTGCCAGAAGAGAGAAACCTCTTAGTCATCCCTCAAAGTTAAAGCTGAGCTGGGCTTATCATCCCTGACCAGCCCTTTAAAAAGACAGCATTTGTTTTGTTTTACCAGACAGTTCTTGCCTCAGACTGTTTTCTAGTGGAAAAGGGCAAACAACACATATTCAGAACTTCATCGAATGGCAACTTAAAAGGAATTCTCCAAACAGAAAGGTGAACTTCGATCAGCCCGTTTCCCCAGGAATGGCACACCAACGTCAGCACATCCTCTAGAAACCCAGGAAGTTCACAGAAGATGCTGCTGCCACCATAAGAAAGGCAGGGAAAGCAATTTGTTCCTTCCTCAGTGTCTTCCTGCTCAATATCCTTCCACCTCCCTGCCCAATATCCTAAATTGCACAGGCTCCACAAATCTAATTAGCCATCAGTCTAAAACGCAGAGGTCTGTCTGTCAAACATGCGTAATCACATTAAAGTTGTTTTGCTTTTATTAATAAAAACTTGGGATGGGATGAGATAAAAACCCTAAGGGGAAAAGTCTAAAAGGTAAGTCCCTCCCCCTCAGCGAATAAAGAGCTGTCTTTGTGTCGATAAACTCCTATATTGAGCAACACTTGGATAAACTTTTCCTTGTTTATTATAAAAGCACAAGTTCACCAAGGTCCTTTTATGTCCTGATGTATGAAATGATTCCAGCTACGTATCGTTTCACGGAGTCAAAGGGGTGAGGCTACGGTATTTATAGATACGTTCAGGGCTAGAATTTTGGTTAGCAACAACATAGTTACGGCCTCAACGCCTGACACACCCTCTTGGGAAAATGCCCACCTGTATATATAGATCCGGGAAATTTTTTCCTATTAAATACCCACTTCAAGTGAACTTGCTTTTTATCGTTTTCCAAACTTGATGGATAAAGTCTATTACTTTCTGTTAGAGACGCAGAGACAGAAGAAAAACAAACTGAGGCCACCTCCATAGTAAGAGGAAACACCCCGACGCAATCCTGATGCTTTCAGATCCGTTCACGGGTTTTGGGTTTTTGTGTTTGTTTTTATTAGCAGTGGTACTCCACTTTCAAAAATGAGGCCTCAGTTTTACTAAACACACGCCACACATGAAGAGCTGAATCTCTGCAAACAACTCAAAACGCAAACAGATAGACAGTGCTGCGCAAAAGAGAAAGAATAGTTTTCCCTGATTCAAATAACAAATTAAGAGCTCGTAATGGTTTAAAAATCTATTTCTCCAAACCTCTAATCCAGAACCCTGCCTAAAGGCTGTTCAGAACCGGACCAATATTCTAGTTAAATCACTCAGCACTGGCATCGCTTCACTCCAGAATTACCTTCCTTTGAAGCGAGCGGCAGCAGACATGCAGGCAAGGGACGCTCTTGGATTAATACTCTGTTGGAGAGATCTTATTCATATGCACATACTGTTGCTGTGTATAGCATCATTATGTAAGTGTCTCTATTTTTAAAACAAACAGAGAACGTTTGTCTGGTCACTCTCTACTATTATCCCACCCGTAAACCAGTAAGCCGAAATTCCACCCACTTTAATCATAAGTTTTACAGGCTTAAGGGTGGAATAACAGGAGAAACGACAAGACGAAGATTTTGTTTGCTTTAAAAACGTGAAAATTTCACACATTTTTATCAATAGGATTTCAGAAGCTGCCAAATAAATAAATAAACAAACAACCTTTAGAGGGCTTATTTTAATACACCAAACATAACTGCTGTTACCACCAGTACAACAAACTCTGTAATTCAGGTGATTCCTATAACCCACACAGACTCCTGGACCAGCAGAATTTAAAACAAAGCTTTTTAACACCCACCTATTCCTGAAATGGTCCTTGATGGTGTGTTGAAAGCTAACTTAAACAATTTGGGGACCAAGTCATTGTTTTTACTGCATGATGCTGCACCTAAATGAATCTGTATTTTTTAACTTTAAGCTATTTAAGACAATTTTTCGATTCTGTTCCCCACATCCTTCCACATCCCCTACAATGTTGCACCAGATACCTTGCAAAGATTCTTCAAGAATTCTTCTTGCAAGAACTTCAAACAACAGGGCTCAAGTCACTCCTTCACATACAGCAACTCTTTTGTAGTCCAAGTCGTTCTGAATCAAGACTTTCTGCAATCTATGTACAGGATGTATAGCTGCAGAATTCGCATCATTCCTTGTATTTGAACTTTTTTTGCATACAATCACCTAAATGAAACCGCTGTAATGGTACGAATCTATGAAAGGTGACTGTAAATGGGGCTAGGAGCGTACCTTACGGCAAGCATATAACAGTTACCTTTATATACGTTCTAAGACCTGTTAACATCCCCATACATAATACTATTCCCTGCTAAATCTAGAAAGGAAGACACTCTTCCAGAATTCAGTTAAAATCACAGCCAGGCACTTCAAATGGCAAGCTGTAAAGCAAAATCCTTTTCAGAGTGCACAATTATACTGAAAGTTCACTGACACAGGATGTTGCGAACACTAACGCCAAAAAAGTTTTCAAAACAAATTAGACATTTTTCAGAGAAGACGATCCATCAGCAGCTATTAAACACAACAGCCTCAATGGAACTGCCAGCCCAAAGAGCTCCTAGAGCAATGACTGCTGGAAGGGTTCACCAGGAGGAGAACTCTGTAGTTACAGTGTTCACATGCACCTGTAAGTCACCCCATCAGAGAAAAGATGCTGAGCTAGATAGATCTCTAGCCTGACCATGAATAACTGCTCTTATTTGGTCCACAAAATTGAAGACAAGATACCACCCCGTTAATAAATCACAGCTGAAGTAGACTAGTACCAGTAAAAGAGATAGTCTTAAAGTTACTGATTGCGTACCACATGCCACAGCACCTCTTCTCTGAACGTCCTACAATAATAAGACCTGAACAATATTACCTATACCCAAAAGTACCTCTTTAGATTCCAGGATACCGAAAATGCTAGTGTACATTTAGTCACAAATATGTTACACGGCACAAAGATGAGCCAGTAGCATAATATGTATTTGCAAGCGCCTGTGAAATCCCTTTGCAATCAGGTGCCCGCTTATATAGAATTAAATACAGGTAGCAAGGAAGTAAGTAATAATAATTTAAAAAAAAACCCTTCTGGAGTATTTTTGAATGCATATCCAAAACATAGGGCTGTTCTATCACCTTCTGCTGAAGGATGGAAGAGCAGCATCCTCGGGGGCACCTTACCTTTCTCTGAACGAGAGGAAGGTTAGAAGGGCTCCAGCTTCTCACGAACACGGAGGCCTCCGGAAAACTGACTCCTAGGAGTCAGTTATTCCTCGTTTCCCCCCAAACACTTGACGCCATTGCGTACCATAATAACAGCGGGCATAATTCACACCACGGTATTCTTAGAGCGAGGTCCCCTTGTACAGCACCAGAGCCCATGCCAGATCACTGTGCTGCAACCGCAGACCGGGTCCGAGCGAGGCACCGCGCCCACAGACGCAAAGAGAGGTCCCTGCCGTAACGCCGATCGACACCCCCCTCTCCTCCCTGCGCTCCAGCTCCTTCCCCCACACCCCAGGCTTCCACCTTCCCCTTTCCACATCGGCTCTCGCCTCTCCCAGCGGGGTCTCACCTCCGATACACCAGCGACGCCTGCGCCGACCCTCGCCGCGCAGCACACACGTCATCGCCTCCTCTCTTGAGCAGATTCAGGGAGACAAGCCTTAAAAAAACCAAAATCTCTCCTGCAGCAACACTGCTTCCACGACAACAAGAAGAAACAGCCAACTAATAATGGACCGGTTGAGGGGCTGCCAGCTTCAGCAAACGTGTCTGGAATTATTTTTTTTTTTTAATCATTTTATTTAAAAAGCTTCCAGTCGAGCGCTGGTCATCTTCCTAGCCCCAGCACCTGGGCTGCAATTAGCACAGAGCCTGCACAGCACCCCAGGCACGATCGGGCTCTGCACAAAGACGTTTGCTGAAGCCTTTGCTTGTCAACTAAACGAAGCCGAAAGTAAGTTTGCCTGTGCATGCGGGGAGCACCTAACGCACCGCAGAAGCTCCTGGAGTACAGACAATCAATAGTAAGTGCATTATAATCCCGAAAAATTTACCAAAAAAAAAATTATTTACTACGTTACTGTGTCCACTCCTTGTGTTTTTATCCAACATTTGCAGTACGCTACCTGCGGCACATCTCTCCGATGTAAACAGCCGCCCTAATCCATGATGTTATGTATACCATTTGTTTACCCAAAGTTGAGTGATCATTTCAACCTTTGTTAATCTGATTGCATAACAAACTACAGCAGCCTTAAATAACCAAGCTGCTCTCTCCAGCGCGGATTAGTTGAAATCACTCATTTCAGCACCCTGCTTCTTTTAAAAAAGAAAATGAAACAGATAAAGGAGAAAGAAGCAAATAAAAGCACCCGGTCACTGCTGCCATAGCTGACTACCGTGCGAGACATATCGCAGCATGCAGATGCAGCGTAGTAACTTCACACCTGGTGCAGGCCGCGAGCACAAGGTAAAGCGAAATGTTTTCAACTGCTGAACAATATTGCACAAGTAAAGCACATTCTGCTAGATCTTATTCACAGCTCCAGCGCAGGCTATTAAGCAAACTATACAGCGTGGGTTTTTCAAAACAAGTAATTGCACGTATATAAACAAAGGCCATAATTTACGTGGCAGATCCCGTAAAAGCTTATCTACCCCGTGACGTCACACCCATAAATGACAACTTAAAGCACTAGTGCCAAACTGCTCCTGCCCTCCCACCCCAAAACGAACATGATTAATATCAAGCGCTGCTCATCCATGCCTGTGCCTCTTGGAAATAAACACACATGAAGTACCTCCCAACACAGAGTAGTATTTAAGGATTCTTCAGACAATAAGACTTATAATTATTATTGTATTACATCATCACAAAGCCTTAAACAAATCAAGCTGCCTCATCATACAGTGCTTAAGGTTAAACAACATCAAGCAGTATCGGTGCACTCCACTTGTACCACAGGGCAAATACCTCCAGCCCCCATACTCAGGAGATCTTCAGAAACACGTAGCCTTACGGCTATTATCAAACAGCGAGTTAGGAAAGCAAAACCAGAACACACGTATTTCTTTGAACAGACTCAGCACCAGCATTTTTCCATTGAAATCCAACCAACCAGGGCACGGGGAAGGTGAAGGGCAGGTGAACAGGAAACCGAATAAGGCGAGGAACATGTTCCAGTATCTCTTAGTTTTATTTTACCAGTCCATGATCAGTTCATAAGAAATCAAGAGGCAGCATCGGGGGCTAATATGAAACCGCCTATTGATCGTGGACAGCTTTCTACAGCACGCAGCAAAAATCACCCTCTTGACCGCTACCCGCGGTGGCAGCCCCATCGCAGAAGTTACAGACAAGACAGGCATCAGCGAATGACTAACCAACACGTATCTGAACACCTTTGTAAGGGAAAGCAAGCTAAGTATCTCTGCTCCAGGCACAAATATCTACTCCTCTGAGTCCATAGTCGCCCACGAATCTGTAAGGATTATGCCAGCGCCCCTACAACCTGCCTGCTCTGGGAGACTACCTATACAGCAGGCCCTGCACCAGGGAAGAAAGAGGCTCCACCGAGTCTATCCACGCCAGCTGGGTCTGTGCCGTCTCCATCATGCTCAGCCCGCACCGAATTCACCATTTCTGCGTGCTATTACGAATCTGACATCACACCAGTGCAAGCACAGTCTGACATCTACAGTTAACTCAGTGATGGTGTTAAGTTGCCGCCTGGCTTACAGGCATTTGCTATTGCAATACGCTTGCTGCTTAACCCTTGAAACAGAAGATAGATAAATACACATATATATTTAAAACCTGCTACAGAAAGCCTCGCAGCGACTTGTTTCTTCTCCATGAGGCCAGCAGACCTGCAGCGAGGGAAATGCAGCAGAGACCCCCCTGCCTCACTCCGCTTCCCACCCGCAGCAACGCCAGCACCCCAGAAAG
>NW_010527213.1:0-8978 GCF_000687285.1 Phaethon lepturus
CTCCCGTGGAGGGCGCAGGCCCGCAGCACGGCCCCTCAGGAACCGCCTGCAGCCAGGCGTGGGTCGCAGTCCTCCGGCGAAAGCAAAACATGTCCCATGGAGAGTAACAAGAACGTCTTCCATGAACGCCAGCCGTAAGCGCGAGGCAACCAACACAAGACTCCGAGGAGTTTACTCTATTCAGGAACTTACAAGAGTTATATTCTGTTTTGGGGATTATTATTAGGGATATCTTTAAAAGTCACACTGTCATATTTCTTTAAAGACCTAATTTTCAGTAATTTAGAAATTCAAACGGAGGCGCGTCCGTGACAGGAAGCAGACTCCGTGTTCGAACGTTTGCGGACGCAGTTTCAGGAGCGCCATTCTGCGCACGCCACAGGGACGCTGGGCCCTCGCTCTAGACACCAGATGCGCTGAGGACCCCACAGAAATGTACCTGCCTGCAGGGCTGACGACGACCTGCTCCACAGAGGGAGCAAACCTGCGTTTTAGAAAGGGCTCCTGTCCCTCCCTCCTAGTGTCCCAGCACTCCCGGTGCTGCCGCCCGCACACCCTCTCCGGCCTCGGGGACAGGGAGCCGCCGCCGGAACGCCAGCTCTCCTCGGCATCTGGAGGGAGAGGCGGGGGCGAGACGGATCCGATACGGCTCCACAGCGTCAGGACCAAGCGTTCACAAACGCCTGCTGAGACGCTCCAGCGGCAGGAAAACCGCGGGGCAGGTTTAAAGGAAAACCTTCGGCGTCACAGCATCCGTGCGGTTTCCCTTGGGCCTGGCGAGGGTCTTGACAATAAATGGTTTTTCACACCAATAGTATCTTTGTATTGTGGTTTTTCCTTATCTCCCGTGTACATTTTGCATAAAATGTGTTTATAAACAGTCTCAGAAGCGCGTTTGAGACATGAAATTTGACAGTAAAAGCGGTGCCGAGACTGATATGTGAGAGAGCGCATTTTGGAAGGGAACTCGGATCTCTTTTCCCTAGTTGCTCTCTGAATGGACGATGAGCCTCACGTTCGCGGCCGCACTCCTCCGTTTGGGCTTCTGTTCCCGAAGTTCTGAAGGATAACTTAACAGCTCTGTGGGAACAGATGTGGAATACAGCAATAATAAACCACCACAAAACATAGTTTTGTCACAGATTGTGAGAGTTACCTGGTGATGGAACAGATATTTTAACCGGCCTTTGCAGCTGTAATTCCTTTGATTCTGGTATAGAGACTAAAATATGATATGGAGGCTTTCATTTTTACATCCTATCCCTGTTTCCTGAAATTTTCTCTTTCCTTATTATTCAGCTTCCTGTGGCAGTGAGATAACACACTTATCCAGACTTGTAAGATTATTTTAGACTATTTTCGGTCACTTTCCACATTTTAAAGAATGCAAAAAGCACCAGTTGACAGCTGGTAGGGACTTGAATGTTATTCTAAAGCAGCTGTTTTCATTTATAGAAAAAGTATTAGTCTTTCTCCAAACTGAACAGAATACTAAGTTAATAACTCTCACTCTAACCTACGGAAAATACAGGTCATGTCTGTGAAATGTTGGCAGAAGGTATTGTTTATAACAATTAAACTTGTATAGCATTTTGTTCTTAAAAGGTTTGAGCATTTCTGGCTCAGGGATGTTTGCAGTTTGAAGCAGCTATTAAATAATAATCAGTAGCATGTTCACCCTGCAAAGAATTTCTACTTAAAATCAGACAAGATTAATCAGACAAGGCTTCTCTGTTCACAAGAAATTTCCAGTGAAGAGAGGCTGACATGGACCAGAAACAGGCAGGATTATTCTAACATTTCAGCATTTTACGTTGTTTAGTTTTGTCTCTCATTTCCGTCTAAGAGCATTTGGTTTTTATATACTGACATCAATGCTTAATTTGCTGGAAAACAAAGCCTCTGTACACATTCTCTCTGCATTCTTATTTACTTTACATTAGTATTTATAGTCCATTCAGTCAAGCTCTGGAGGAAAAGGCAACCGGCATCCCAGAGAAAGCATCTGTTGAGAGCAAAAGGAACGAGAGAGCTCAAAGGCGAGGAAGGTAACTTTCAAGTCGACATATAGTTCTTGCACATTGTTCAATTTGAGAATCACCATGGCATCAGGATACACAAAGTATCAAGAATGAAGTCATCATCTTTCTTATGTTCTTAAAATTGTAAGCCACGCAAACATATTTTATAGAAAATATTGAATCTGGGCTTTAGTGCAGATATAAAAAGCCTGATAAGACCTACTTGCCTACGGCACGTTATGGGATGCTGTCAGACCCAGTCTTAGCTGTACTGCGGTATCTGAAGAGAAGAGTCCCTGCATTTCATCTTGGAAAAAACGTGCTTTCCTTGGTCCAACTGAGAGCCTTCCAAAAAAGTAGGATTTAAAATGTACATCTTACCACGACCTAAATTCCTAGGCTAACTGGGTAACACATAAATATTTGTAAAAGTAAGACTAGCAGAAATACACACCAGATAATGTAGGAAAATCGTTTAGCGGTAAAGCAAATCAAGTCATGTTGATAATGGCTTTTACAGTTACGCAACATGATCTGTACAACCAACAAAACTTTCTCGGCAAAACATGACGGTGGAATTTTAAAAGCATGCCTGATATCCACTGTTTTTTGAAGTTACTATTAAGACTCTTACTGATTTCTAGCGAGCAGAATTATACCAAGCACTAAACCAGCCAAATCTCACCTTCTAAAAAGGCCTTTCAAGACTCCATCATTATATGTCCAGAATCCAGACAGCACCATATCTGACGTTTTCACTGATAAATTCAGGAAGAACGAGAATTTCTTATGCTCATGATTTCAAGCATGTGACGCCCTTTCTGCCACACTGCAGACTAATTCTATATTTAAAGCATCAGCTGCTGGAGTGCTCACAATGTTCAAAAACATTCTCAGAGACACCTAAACGTGGCAAGTTCATACAAAGCAGTCCTTAAACTATCTATGGCTACTGAGGTTCCCCACGGGGCCATGATCCCAGCATCTCCGCACCGCCCAGGCCAACGTGATATGCACAGCGAGGTCCCTGCAGCGCTGACGGGAGCTTTCAGCTCTTCTCTCCTCACTGCCGCGGCCAGCCGTGGTTAGGCTATCACCCCATTCTTAGTCCCTTTCTCTCTCCTTCTGACTATTTTAAGAAAACTCTCTTGCATGAGAGATTTCACTGAGTCCCCCTCAGGGTGGTCCATCTCTGGATTAGACCAGTCTCCTCTGGGAGCTCATTCCACAACCAAGAGTGTTTTATTTCCAGCTCTCACGTAAAATATGCATGTGCAATACATGCTGCTGAGCACGCAATAGGTTAAACAAATTGATGATAAAGTATTCTACTTAGTTATTTTTCATTACCATAAGAAAACATCAATTACATTTTCTATTTTATGAGCGTACACAAGGGAATCCATTACAATAACAGAGAGGTTATATGACTGGTTTTGCTGCTTCTTTCCTAACCAAAAAGAACAGTTAGTTTTTAAAGACAATGAAAATAGCCCAGAGAAAAGGAAGGCACACCAGCATATCTGCATAGAAAGTTCCTATCCTGATTTATCCAGCCTGACTCCAACTAATTAAACATCTGCCTCAACAATTTCCTCTGCAGATTTATCTTCTCCAGTACGTAGCACTGACTGGTTGTTACAGGCTATTCCCCAACTCACAGCCATTCCCATGCACTTCTTCCAGGCGGTTATTTGGGCACGTGGCAAGGGATGATACAGTATTCCCATTAACCCCCCGCTGCTGCCAGCGGTGGGACAGGTCACCGGGCTCCCAAAGCGCTGCTTCAGTACAACCGTGTCCTCTATGAAAGGGCTCAAGGGCCGCGCTTCTCTCAGCTGTAACACATATGGGTTATTTTCCCACCCGCCCTTCCTGCTGGCTGACTCAAAAATTACTATTTAAAAATGGTCAGAGTTCATACTTCCAAGGCAAAACCCTTGTGACACTAAGAAAGGGAAACTGCAAGGAATGTGAAATAGTCCGAACAGTTTGCAATAATTTTATCTAACATAGTATCTAGACAGAGCTAGGCACAATCAGAATACCGCTTCCATTTCTTTCACGCTGCTAGGAAACAAAGGTTGTACCCAACTTCTACCTCCTTCTACTAACCTGTATCTTCCTGCAACAAATAATCTTTGGCTTGCAGTTAAATTGCAGTCAAAAGTCTTTATTCAGCTTTAGTCTTTTCAACAAATGGGACTCTGAAATAAACACACCGATATTATTATTTTTTACAGGCGTAGCTCACACTACAGCTACACGAAAGCCGGTGCACGTGCTGAAACAGAACGCGTGGAAACCTGGGCTCTGCGCGACCCTCTCGCAAGAGAAGCTTTCCGCGCTGTTACCAGTCCCGTGCTCGCGGAGGCGGCATGGCTGGTAGCTGCCAGGATGGTGACGGCACTTTTAAACAGAAGGCAAAACCAGAGAAGCTCGGGTCGCTGACTCACGGAGGTGACCGGCACGTATAGATTTCCAGGAACTTGTGACTCAGTTGCGTGTTGAAAAACCTACTTGTAAGCTGCAGATTACTGGCTGAATAAGATAATTAGAGAAAACTAGACTAGTATTTTAGCCCTGGTCATGCTGGAACGTTCCCTTCCTGACTACACAACAGAAATTCTTCAGTTTCTTCCTCGTCCAAAACAGCCAACCAAGGTTCGCATTTTCCTACAAACAAGACCAACTTGAAAAATGTCATGTGAGTCAATGGATAAATAGGTCAGAAAGCAACTTCTTATACAAGTACTGGAAAACAGCATAAGCCGTAAAAATAATAAATTCATTTGTCCTGTGAGGACTGGTCTGGAGGCACACTGAAAATGTGCAGAGAAGTTCAGAGGCATTCCAGTTTTATTAAACTATTCCAAAAGCTTCAAATAAACATGTTAAGTCTATTTTTGGTTAGTACTTCTTAAAAATCAGAACAACCAACTTAAAAGGAAGCGTCGCTGAATGAGAAGAAATGCTTTTCCTAAATTATGTCTTATCTTTTATTCAGAACTTTGACATCCTAATCCACTGCTTAATAATGATTTGAACTACAATGGCACAGGACCGTGCTGTGCTAATAGTCTGATCTTAAATTCCATTTATCTGTGCATCTCCCAATGAAAGGGAGAAGCATATCCATTCCAAATATGAAGAATCTGGTGGCAGATGAAGAACGATGACAAAATCTTTTCCTACTCCCACTCCAGTCTATCCGTGCCCGCTGCGCTGGCATCCTGCGCATTAACTGTCCTTTAAGCATTTCCAGCCCGCGGCGAGCGGCCGCAGTCGGGGCAGCGCAAGCGCGAGGGCCCCTCTGTGCAGGCAGCTGCAAGTTCTGCTGTTTCAAAGATGACGGGCAAGACCCTCCAAAACCCCCCTGCCCTCCCCAGTCTGTAGCGTGCTGAATCGCAGTTTTGGGTAAGGGATCTAACTGGAATAAGGGAAGTTTTCGATACGGGAAGATAATTTTAATAAAAAGGTTTAATTCGTGATTTACCAATTTAATACATAAATACCTAATCTGAGAAGTCCCTTCACCCACGTGACAGTATTGTATGACAATTCCAGTAACGCCTTATGAGTGCTCACCAACATTTAAAAAAAAAAAAAAATTCATTTATGAAATTCAGTAATATGGGAATTGAAGCGGAAACCTTCTCCTGGAGTGATCACCCTTCTCGCAGTGATTCATGAAGCTTACAACTGCAGGTCCTAATTCTGGGCATATCCATACACCAGCTTAAACTGGAACCTGCAAGTAACACCGACTGTTTCAAGAATCCCGATTACATGTTCAAAAGTAAATACACCTACAAGTAACCAAAAGGTTTTTAGTCATGACTTCTACATGATTATATCCACAGCAGGGCTGATGGTCATATCTCAAAGAGGTGAGATGTCACACGGATAATTGACAAAAAGTAAATTTAAATTATTTCTTATATAATTAAAAAACCCCAGAATGATACATACATGCCTGTATACCCTGGTTTCTGAGCAGGAGTGCCAAGACTGTAGAAATGAATGTATTAGCTGAAGGAATAAATGACAGGTCCATTCTATTTCTAAACTACTGAGCAAAAGTAACAAAATAAAAGCAAAAACAAATTTCAAACGGACAAAGAGTAAAGCATCTGTTAAATGAAGGAGGAAAGTAGCTTAAAGACTGAGCTAAGTGAATCCTTTAGCCACCTCCCTTCAGGGAAGAGAAATCTGATCCCAGGAAATAAATAAAAGTCACCCAAAAAGTGAACAAAAGAGGTGTTTGAAAAAAACAGAACACCATTCATCGCGGCTAACGACTTGTTCATTATGAGTGATGATGGATAAAGACTTCTCACGCTGAGATGAAATCAAGATTTATATGCATTGTTTCCTCTCCCAACTTGTGGGAAGATCATCATCATTTAATTCTATCTCTGCGGCCAGTGATGGGCATCCAGAGAGCTGGTTATCAAACGGCGCAGTCAGCTGGCAAAAGCCGAAACGTGCAGTTGGCACATCTGGACGGAGCCGCCACAGCCGAGGGTGAACAATGACTCCTGGCCAGCAGCCAAATTGCTGCAGACGCTGGCGGGTCTCATCTACAACCACCCCTACCAGCATCTCTCGCTCACTGCCCCCCCCCCTCTTTTTTTTATGAGAATCAGATTTTCATTGCTTCATTCAATTGCTCTCCTCTGCCATTTTTTACAGCTCTTATCGTTCCCTTGGAATATGGCCTTGAGACAGCTCATCCGTGTCCTTCACTGTGTTATCTCTTCTAACTTTTATTAAAACTTCAGCTCTCATCTGAAGATAGCTAATTAAATCCATGACAGATTATACACTCGTTTAAAAACTGCACTGAACTACTTTTTCTAAAGAGAACAGGGTTTATTTTCTTTTCCCATAGTTAAAACTAAGGGTATATAAGGAGGATTCATTCATTTACAAAGACAAGATCCTTATCTTTACCTAGTACATAGATAGGTTTATATCAAAGTTCCTTTGTTGCGTGACAAGACTCGGTGCAATTCCTCACGGTAATTATTTCTTCTTGCTGGAAAGATCTCTCAAGCCTTATACTTTTGAAATATATATATGTACTAACATATATGTGAATGCACATTTACACCCTGGAAAAGCATTGCTCTAAAATATAAATGCAAGTATCGTACATTTGCTTCTTTAGTATGTTGATATGTCTTAACTTTAATAGTACTATTTTGACAACATTGCAGAAAGTAAATTCTTCTTTTTCTCTACAAATAATGATGAATCCTTTAACTTATTTAAAATCATACTAAGCATCATTTTCTTACATAAATTAAAAGTATACAAATTCTATCAAGGACTGGTCTTGCTGTACTTCCACCCATCATCCCAAACTACCACTAGCTGGACTTGAATGCAAACAGCTTTGTTATCATAAATAAATATCTGCAGTAATGAATATACTGCGCTGCAGCAAACACTATGCAGCTCCTCCACCGTCTGCTTTTTGCCAGTATCTAGAACACAAACCTGTGCACAGAACTGCTTTGGAGTGCTGCTGAAAATCACAATACCCACTGAAAAAAACAAAAGAGCATTTTTCACAAGAGTTAAAGAGAGATATAAAATACGCTCATGGAAAAACACCCTACCCTCTAGAAAATAGGATAAATAACCCACCTGAGCCTCTCTGTGATCCCTTCCTTCTCTTTAAGGCCTTTTGTAAGATATCCTTCATGGTGACCTTCATACTGTCCACCTGAATAAGTGAGAATCCATGAGCAGCATTTCTGCAAGACAGATGCACATGCATTTTTACAAAATAATCATCATCAGGCAGCCCACTGCAATTTTCATTAGTTTCAAGCAAAGGACTTGTTAGGCACAACAATTAACAAAGTTGTGCTACGAAAGTAAGCTAAAAGGAGAAAGTGAGCAAACTCCCTTAGAAAGGCAGAGACAAAAATGGAGAAAATGGATTGGGATTCAAGGCGTGTAAGGATTTTCCTAATTTATCTTTATTTTTGATCAATTTGTGTTCATCATTAAAAAGGAAAAATGAGCGAATGTACCTGCGGAGCTCCTCAACTACTCATTATTAAGTCTCCGCTCGGCATTTCACAGCGCGTACGGGAGAAACAGTTTGCAATGTCATCCCCACACCCGTCCGGCAGCAGACGTAACAAATCATCACGGAGAAGTGGAAGAACAACACTCGGGGAAGTAACAGCAGCTTCTCGGCACTACTCATGCCTGGCGTTATCTCGCATGTGAGCAGCGTGCTTTCTTTGGGCACGTTTCTGTGACAAAGTCTCAGGGAAGGCTTTAGGACAGCAGAGAGCCCGCACGTGGGGGAAGCGCCGCAAGCGGCACGGGGATGCTTACGGGAGATACTGGCAGTGAAAGCGGCATCACCGTGGAAGCAGAGAAGGTGACAATATAACAGAGGGGATACTGGATTAAGGTATCACTAAATTTTGCCCCTTAGACCCTGCAGTCAATCTCTGCTCATGTCAGTAGATGTCACTGCAGACAGTTAGCACAGAAATTTGAGCGCTGCGAGGCACCCACTGGGAGAGATTTGCGCTGCACGGAAAAAACCTGTTTTGCAAAGCTATTTAGACAGGAGGAGGAGCTTTGTATCTGGCAACTAGGAATTTTAATCAGGGAGTAGGGCTGTATATGAATATCACAGCTGGAGTATTTTTAAAAGCAACTGGCAGTCAAAAGCAATCCCAGCAACGCAATTACACCATTAAAAACAAGACCGTATTACACGTCACTCCAAGACACGAACGCTGGGAATACAAGTTCGAGCTCAGATCGCTTCAGACGTGGCACCCTAGCCCACGCTGCCGCACAGCCTGGACGAATAAAGGACACCTTCAAGCCCTCACCATACAGTAACACTTACTCCCGGTCACTGGCTGCAGCGCAGACGCGGCGGCCAGCGAACGCCGCGCCTGGGCACATGCTGGCCGC
>NW_010527214.1:0-20403 GCF_000687285.1 Phaethon lepturus
GGCCCTGCCGGGAATCGCTTGGCTCCGCAGGCACGCCGTCCTGCCTTCGGGTCGGGTTCTGCTTTGCTCGCTCGTTTGGTAAGGTCGTGAATTTGGGGGTTTAGTGACAAGGCTCTGGCTACGTTGCTCCGTTTCCCTGTCCTCCAGTCCTAGCGTATACATTCGCCTCGCTGGCATCCCTGTGAGCAAGTGTCACCCGCCCAGCTGGACAGAGAACGAAGGTGCCAAAAAAACTAAGGCATCCTTTTAGGAAAGGAAGTGTTTGAGCACCAAAATATCCACTATAGATGCCTAATGGGATTTTTCAGACAGGCGCAGGTGCTTTTGAAAACGCTGCTACTCGCGTTTTACTCGGTTAGCTTCTACAAACCCACAATACGCTGGCCCTGAACAGCAGTTATGTAGAAGAGCCAGGAGTTGTTCTAAACACCGGCAACATGCCCCATCCATCCGTCCATCCAGTAGAAGGCCCCTGCTCACAGCAGAGTTTCATTACCACCAGCAGTAGCTTGGGTTTTCCCTGCGTGGTCGTTCCTAACAATGTCGCTGAGCTTGGCCAGCCGGACACCTCCACTGTGCTTTGTGCTGTGGTTAGGTCACTAGTGACAAGACCAAACTGATTTCATGAAGCATACCAAAGAGCTCTCAAATAGTTAAGGTTGGGTATTTTCCAACAGCATGTATTTGCCTAGGATTTTGATGCCTGTTCCTCTGCATCTTGGAATAATAGTTTAAATCTTTCTCACCTTCTCCCACATGAGCAGAGGTGGTGTTTAACTACAGGAAAGTAGTGATTGGGTAATGGTTTGGATACAATTTCAGAAAAATATGAGCACAAAAGAGTTAGAGGCAGAAAAAGCAGGTATTTTGCCTAATGCCCTCAGCTACCATTAAGAAACATGAAAATCTAATTGTACTGAATGGAAATGTACGTCTTCATCGCTGATTATGACACGGAAGAAAATTACTATATGATTGGCATCATAATGGCCAATGTTGAAATGTGATGACACGCCAATATGATGTACATCTCCATTAGGAATGATAAATCAAAGGTTATTCATTTGTGCTTGATTTATGCCTGGGAAACGCTACCAAGGGAAATCTTGATTTAAATCTCTCCTCATTTAAAAAAGCCACGAGTGCCCTCTTCTGGCAACAAATGAGAACGGTAGGCCCTGCAGTACTTAGCCCTGTTGATTTTTATTTCTACATATAATTTAAATTTTCAGTCTTTAATTATCCCTTTCACCACCAGCACGGTCTGTGATATTTTCAGTAATATAATTCATTGTCCTGTCTTGTATTTTATCCTCTGTTTCAGAAATCGACTGGATAACATTTAATCCAGTGAAACCTCCCTTCTCACAAACAGAGGCCTTAATCTTGCTCGTAATCTTATTCCAGGAGTACAGCAGAAAACTGCACAAGGTCGGTGCAGTTTATTGCTGAGTATGGAGGAAAGGGTTCGTGTTTTCTGAGTTAAGACGAGAGACGCAACCCCACGGTTATATTGAACAGGATCTAGGCCACATGAGAAAGGAATTATTATTGGGACTGCACTGAAATTCTTTGCTGAATTGTTGGCTTATCCTAGGCAGCTACACTATAGTGGCCTGTATTCAATAGCTGCAAAGAGTGGAACTGGAAGTGAGATGGAGAAAATGCCTGGACTTCTGGCTTGCTACTGTTCTCTGAGCCCCCAAGCTGTCTCCCCACCTTGTTTTCCTTGTGGACATCATACCATGCTCTCTGTCTCTCATGGCTGTATTGGAGCATCAGCTCTGACCTCTGTTACATACAAGTAAAGCCTCAATCTTCCAGCTGCTTATACCACCCCACCTCCAATTCTTAAATCTTCCAGCTTTTAAGATACATCTTTTCCCACTTTTCCATGCAGTTAAAATTCTTGCCTAAGTTCTCGTTATTTAACAGCTCAGTTGCTGTAATATCCTTTTCTCTGGACTTGACAATGCAGGCTTGCCTTTGCCTTAATCATGTGGCACGCGGCTGCTGTTGCTTCAAAGATCATTTTCCTAGCCTGTCTCTTTGAACATGTCACTCCTCTCTTGGCATCCCTGCGCTACCTCCCCCTCCTCTATCTTGCATCAACATAAGCTGCCTGTCTTCATTTTCAAGGCCCCCTGGGACCCTACCTATCATCTGTCATTGTCAAGAGGCAGGAACAGGGAACAGAGCAGCTCCGTATAAGCCCTGCCTGAGCAGACTTCCAGCTCTGCCGTGCTTGGTCCTTATATACCTTTTTAGAGCAGGATGTGAGTGAACAGGATCGGTCAGGAGCAAAAAAAAAAAAGTCATTAAAACCTTAAAATGGACCATCTCCTTTTGTTCAGAGTTACCATCCTCTTGTGTTCATCTCTAAGCAAGCCCTTTCTCATTTTCTGCTCTGTGATCTCGCTGGAGGGTGCCCTGCATAAACACCCTCAGATTTATGTTGGTAGCTCTCTAGAATCTCCTTAAAGCTCTCCTTTGCCATGACGTCTACAAAAGCTTTGACAACGCTTAGACTGCTAGTGAGGCAATACTGCTGTCAGCCACACTGAGCATTCTCATTTCCTTTATCCTCCCCCGGTCTGTATCCGTCTGCGGTCTCTTCTCCTCTACTTAGTTTGTAATCACTTTGGGACACGACCATCACTTTGTTCGATGTTTACACAGTGCTTCGGACAATGTTTGTTGTTAGGTTTCCTGCATGGACTAATAATACAGGCAATAAATAAAACCAGTAACAGCCTGCAGCAGGTGCTCTCTTCTTGCATAGACCTCATTGGTTTCAGGCTTTGGGCTGAGCAAATTGCATGAATGTGGTCTGGGTCCTGTGGATACCTGAGCAAAGGGCAGAAGCAGGGGAGCAATGCTGTGTGTTCCATCCTAAATGTTGGCCAAAATGCCAACATTAATCAACACCCACCCCCCACTTTCCTTTTTTCTTTTTTTGGTCAAGCAGTGTAGAACAGATCTAGGGGCAACCTTTTAGCTTCATGTCATTTTCTTCCAGAAAAGGGCAGGGTGGGAAGAAGGCAAAAGTTTATGGGCTTCTATTTCTTTCCAAAAAACACAACAGAAGGGCCGTAAACAGCAGGAGGAAGAAAAAAGCCAGAAATTTGAAGATCCTCAGACTTTACCTTTTGCCCTTTGTACTTGGTAGAAAACTACTTTAAAAGCCTAATCCTCAGCTATTTTTGTAGCCGGTAGTAAACAGTCTTTGCCTTAGTTTCCCAATCAGTAAATTGAGCATCTCTTGCTTTAACTAACACAGGAGCTGTAACCCTTTTTTTGTAAGTCAGTCCTTTGAAGATTGACAGGGATATGTCATGAATTGCTATTATTCTGTGATAACTTGAGTTCAGTTTTATTAGCAAAATGGGTTTAAAGCTTATTTGAGTCTACTGCCTGCTCTGATCGACCTCCAGCAATGGCTGGTGCCTGCTAGAGAGAAAAGGGGATATGACTGTATCGCAAAATGCTCAAAAAGGACTCTCTCTGGTTCTGAATTGCAGAGTTATCCATAGAGAGGTCTCTTTAGGCTGATATAACTCATAAAGTGAGCAATCTTTGGGATCAGATCAGAATCCAAATTACGCACAAGTGAGTTGAAGTACCTTAGCCATACCAATACAACACAGAACCTCAGCCTGTGTGGTTTACAGTACCAGCCAAGAGCAGACAGAAAGGAATTACTGGGAGTAATAAAGCGGAGTGCAGCATTACAAATTCTGTTTCAAAGTATTGGATAAATAGGAAAAATATCAAATGGGATATAAAGCAACTGTATGAAAACTACAGAAAGTTAGAGTGTTAGCCTGAGCAGTGCTTAGGGTGATAGTAGATCCCTATGATTTATTTAGTGCCTTTTGATCTGAAAGTCCCCAAAACACTTTCAGAATGGTGATTCAGAAAATGAAGACATTCTACTGTGTTACAGAACATAGTCACTGATAATATTGAAATATAAACATATGATTATCACCTCTGTAAAAGCTAGATATAGTACCACTTGTTGAATTTAGTTTCCTAAAGGGATTCTTAATAAAAGACAAAAAGAGCCCCAAAAGAAGACCACAGGAAACAAGCGTCAATCAGCATAAGAGACGCCAGGATGAGTAATGGGACAGATAGTGTGATGCAGCAGATAGCTGTAACACAAGATACTGGATTGTAAAATCAGGCTTGTCCTCAGTGAGAATGCTTTGCTCATTGGTACTGATCCTTTGCAGAACCAGCAATCCAAGGAAGATTTCATCCTGAGAAAGAGAACCCAAATTACTAAAGACCTTAAAGCAATGCAGCCTCAGTCAACTACTCTGAACTAAGGCTTAGGAGGATCATCAGGTTTGTGCTGATTGCCAGAATATGACCAAAAGTTACATGCCTGAAAAAACATAAACGCATGAGAAAACAGAAAATACAGCAAAAAATATTTCTGTGAGAACTTAAGCATAACGTTTAGGTATAGCCTTGGTTTAAGTAAGAGAAACAGTCAGCTTCCCCAAAGCCACTCTTTTAAATTCTTTTTCCCATCATATGGCCGTCTTTCCTCAGCTTTAAGCTGACCCTGGTATCTGTAACCTGGCTCCTTTTCTGTCCTGATTACTGTTGCTAATGGGCAGATTTAGGGAGGACTTGACAATTAAACAGTAATATGGCATTTTTGTTGATGTCGCAGGGACCACCCAATTCAGGAAATATGGAATTATATTTGTTATGGCCTGAATGCTTTTTTGAAGGGTTTGTTTGTTTGTTTGGTGGGGGTTTTTGCAACATTTAGTACATCAGTTCTGGAAGTAGAAGAAAACACAATAGGTGAAAAGCAAGGCAGTTAATAAGACTGAACAGGCATAAGAACATAGCGGTTAGGTGGTACGCTGTAGGCCAAAGTGAAGGCATTTATTTATTGTCTCAACCAAATGGCAACATAAGCTTTTTCTTTTTCCCGTTATGTTATTAGTCTTATAACATGGAAAACATTTTCTTTCCCTGTGGAACTCCTCCAAGTCAATCCACCCCCATAAGGAAACCCAACCTTTAATACTTTGTAATAAATAAAACATCAGGAATAAAGATATACAACAACACATTATGATTAATATTACCAAAAAGCATGCACAGATCTGTTCAATTACGTCTCTTTGGAAAATTCCTCTACTGATGTATCTGAGCACTTAAGAATTTAATATCTGAGCACCTCACAATCACTAATGGATTTTAGTCTCCCTTCACTCCAAAGGCAGAAAAGTATATTGCCCTTTTATGGATTTAGAAGTGAACAGTCACTGACTTGCCCAGGGTCATATGAAAAGCTTTCGGTGGAAGTGGGGCTTGGAGTCAGGGTTTCTGTGTCCTGGTCCAGTACCTTAAGCCATCTTTTTACCCATTAAGAGATCTGCATGGTAATATTTAGGAAAGGACTGTGTGATGCAAAATGCTCTTTGGCCTTTTTTAATATCCCAGGTTCTTCTAGTACTGACTAATCACCGGGAAGAGCTTGCTATTAGCTTAGCCTTTAAAAGAAGCTGCTCTCCCTTGTGGTATACATTTGCCCTGACCTTAGGAGTTGTACACAGCCCTACAACAATTAGTATATTTGCAGCCCACGCTGCAAAGGAAATTGTCCTGGCAAGGTTCAGGACCAAGGTTTGTGATGTGTTTAAAAGCGCTTTGCTGCATGTGGCTTGGGTGGGCAAATCTACAGAGCAAAGTGATAAAAAAACAATCAAATGAAAAAACCTCCCTCCGGCCAAGATCTAAAACAGTGAATGGCGCTCAGTCGATTCTACACCCATGTTTAAGTTCTCTAACCCCTACCTAAGGGAGCACTTAAGCACTTTAGCCTTAAATGCATCAGCAACCGTGTTGCCTCAGGGTGAGGAGGTTGGGGGAAATATTCATCTGCTTTGCTGGGTCAGGACCCTGACCCGGAGTCCATGGATATTTGATTCTTTTGAAAACCAGGCCATTTCTTTAGCGCTTTACATGGATTTGAGAGTCTAATTTTAGGCAGTTGTATTTTTAAAGCCCAGGCCTAAATACTCTCCCCATAGGAAACACATCGTCCCTGGTATTTGGGTCAGAATGCTCCCACTAGGGATAATTTCTTTAAACCACTGGTCAGCAAAAGAAAGAAACCAACCCAACCAACCACTCTGGTAGCACCCTCCCCCCAGCAAGCTTTTCCTACCCCCAAGGTTAATTTGGGACCCTGGGTACATTTTGAATGGCTGTTGATACAAAGTCATGCTCTTTTCCTTTTCATGTCACTTATTTAAAGAGGAATCTTGAAGCAGTTGTTTACTGCAGCAATGCTTAGGAAGAAAAAGAATAGCGAGTGTATTTTCAAATGCCCTTAGCAGCTTTCCCTTTATTTTGCTCTCCAAGCCTCTGCTATTCAAGTTCTTTTCTCCTCGGAGCACTAACAGCTAAATTGTTCTATGCACACAGCTCCCATTAGCAAAAGAAGGAATCAGGCACATCATTCCCATGAACCACGCTAACAGCATAGTCCTATATGACAAGGTGTGCCTCAAAGACAGGGGATGCTAGATAAATATTAACCACACAGTGTTCTCATTTTAACTTACATTTAAGATAGCATTTGGATTTTTAAAATGTACGCTTATATTGTTTGCCATCAGTCGTCTTTGTCTTACCAGTTTAAGAAATTAGATATGCCAGAGCATAACAAATCTGCATTAGAAGCATGGGGTTTGCTGTTTTATGTTGAAGAAAAAAGGGGGGGGGGTTGACATTTGGATTTACTGTCATACCTCAATAATCCACAAACCTTAATTTCTCAGCAATGTGTTCGTGTCCTTTGCTTTACATTAATTGCATTGAAATTTCCGTCAATTATTCAAACTCTCAGCAGTCACAACTCATTTAATTATCTCTTGCTCCGTGCATACAATCTGAAGTCTGACTGTGCTTAGATTCATATATGAACAGACAGTATGATTTCTTTACATGGCAGAGATTCCCTTGAAATCCTCCTGCTTCCTGAATAAGGCTCTGTTTAATATGAATTAAAGTATGCCTCTGATTAACTCTCATTTGGGAGGCATATCAATTTCATTGGTTGCATCAAAATCAAGCTCAAAAGTGTAATCAGAAATTTGTATACTCTCCTTACATAGATTCAAACATGCTATGTAGTATAAAGGAAATAGAAATATTTTTCATTGGATAGTGTAGAAGGAGAGGAAAACCTGTTTTTCCCTAATGTCAGACAATTAGTTTCTGATTTATATCTCAAAGCACATCAGTTGGTAAACCTTACAATTTCATCTTAGCTAGCATAGCTGCGGATGGCTTTTCAGAAAACTCATAAAAATTTAAAACCATTTGCTAAGTCTTTTTCTTTGCAGACTTTTTCTTCTCTGTTACCAATGACAGTGAATTCTGGTGTCTAGATGTGGATTTTGTATTTTAAAAAAAAAAAGAGCCTCTTTTGGATAAGTTTTGCTTTTTTTATTGAATTAGTGGACCTCTCATTCTTCATGGTTAACAGCTGTGATTGACAGTCACATGGATATTTTTCTATAACCATTGATACCAGTAACTAGAAAAACAAGCAAATAGTCCCAACTTCATAATAAAAGGTAGAAATTGTGTATCTTGAATACTTCAATCCACACTCAAAATGACCATGCAACCACGCTTGAGTGCATGGATATAACTTTAAAACACAGCAACCTTAAAGGTGAAGTGCACCCCTGATAACTGAAATTCTCCAAGCAGTAGTTACCATTTACTCACAATTTCAGACAACGCAAAACCAGAATTGTTGCATATTACCACCATTCATCAAAACATTGTCTTTGTGGTCAATGTCTTTTCCTCCCCACTTTATATTATTTTCATATTCTTTTATCACCAACTTGGAGTCTGTGAGAACCTGCACAATAACAAACCAGTGAGTATATGCGGCAAAAGGACTGCAGCATGGACAAGAGAAAGATTTCAAGTACCGTGCTTCCAGGAGGCTTATTTAAACCATAACAAAAATAATTAAAAATTGCTTGACCATACCTTTTTAATTGGCTCCCTGATAGAAGGGTTAATAGGAATTCTAATGCCTGTGTAAAAAAAAGACAGATAAAGAAAACAGTGTAATGTAACGTAATTCAGATTGTCTCTGTGTAAATGAGGCAATAAATGCCTGCAACACGAAGCTCACTCTGACTTCACAGCAGGGCCTGGTGCTTAATTGAAAGTCCTAACTAGACCCATTTATCAAAGAAATCACTCAGAGGGAAATTTAATTATCACAATTAATCTATATTTTTTTAGAAGGTCTCAGCAAAGCACATTGAAAATTTCTTTGGGAAGAATTTTACAATGTTATCACCAAAAAAGTCAAGCGCCAAACTTCTCCCCCCTAGAAGAAAAAAAAAAAAAGGCAGGCAGGCACAGGGCACGTTGTGCAAGGAGCTCCTTGTAACGCCACTTAGGCAGAGCCGAGAGTAATGAGCACCGTCACAGCAGGAGCCCTGATGGAAATATTTCTTGCTAACTCACAAAATTGCTCCCTTTGCAAGCTGGAGAGAACACCTGGCTCTTTCAGAGCTGCCCCACAACGTGCCCGTGAACTCCAGGTGCTTGCCACGGTTTTGTTTGGCTCTGCAGGACTCCTGGCACCCCTCAGCTGCCCACCCTGCTCACAGCTTGTCTCAGTGAGCACACAGAAAAGCCCAGGGGCACAACCTGGCCTCCACTCAGTAACCAGCATATGCTGCTATAGTAAAGCAAGGAACCAGTGGCACGTTCTGTTTTAAGCACTTGCATAAAGAGAAGTTGTCTACAGTAGAGTTGCCCGTGCTTGCGTTGAGTTTGCGTTTGAGTTGAGCAAAGGGCCATTCTGAAACCAGGGTATTTCCCCTGAGAAACTGGCGATATTCAACTCCGTGCTGGCTTTGCCTTAGCGGTTGTACGAGATGGGAAGGAAGGTAGCTCCAAGCTGCATTCCTACACGGCTTCTCACATTTGGCATTTCCCAAGAGGTTTTCATTCGCTTGCTTTTTAAAGACGAGTTAACATTTAACAGTCTTGTTAACTTTTCTTATTTTGAAAAACAGCTCCTTCTTTTTGTGTGGAGCGCTACCTCTTACTCTTATTTCCATGCCTCCAATGTAAGCCTGGGGTGCTGCAGAAAGCTACTTGTGGAGCACTTGTGGAGCAGATAACAAGTAGAGTTACATCTACGTGCACACACAGCACTTGACATGCCTTTGTGAAGATGAAAAGAAAGCCCCAAGAAAGTATGCAAGTCTGTGCCAGGATAAAAATCCCCTTCAGTCCATCAGCAAGCAGATAGCCAGTAGGTTTTTAGGGCTTCTGGACACTAGCATGCAGTAAGTGGTAGGCAGGAGGCTGCTCCTTCGCTTTGAGGGCACAGGGCTCCAGCACTTCCATTGGAGGCAGGATGCAAGGACCTGGTGTACTCACACCAGCTTCAACGAAGGGCAACAGCGGGCACTTGAAAGGACAGGGAAATGGGGACAGAGATTTTCTTCCACTTTGTGTGGCTTGCACAGCCCCACAACTACTCATGTTTCCCCAGGCTTAAAGGGAGACCGTAAGACATACTACGGTAACATAGTTTTCCCTTCTGTTCTCCAGAGTCAGAGAACATTAGAAATTATGACCCATATTAACATTTTTGTGCATGTCGTTTTTCCCTCTTCTTCAGCGGGAAAAGTTGCAGCTTGGTCTCCCGATGTCGCTGAAGTTGTTTACTGCCTTTTTTTTTTCTGTGCTTCCTACATTATTCAGGTTATACTAATCACCAGAGGGGAAGGAAACAACTCCAGAGCAGATTGAATTACCGTTTAATTGGGCATCCTGTGAAATAAACATTGTGACTTGGATAAGATTAAAATGTGAGTCACAAGCCTGGTGAGTTTTCAAGCGTTAGGGAATGCAGTGAGGGAATCAGGCAAGAACAGCAAGGAGAGAGCAGCTAGGAGCCACGCTCAGCAGAACAGCAACTGCGGGACACGGTTACTCGTTCCCACTAGGATCAGATTAAAGCTCCAGTGGACAGAATTGGGCAAAACTACTGACAATTCTTTATTTAAGAAGAATTACATTTTTCAAATAAACTTCCATTTATATTCCTTTGCCTGTACTGAACTCATCTGTGAATGCCCTCTGGCAATGTACCACTGTCCACCTCAGCTGAATGCTTAGGTATTAAGGATGAGTACTTAGAAGTGCTTCTGAAGAAGGACTTCACCGACAGGTTTAGCATCTTCCACACACTCTGCCTTTATGTTTGATCCTTTGTAATCCTTCAGATGAGTAGGTTTGCTGGAAAACCCAAGTTGCAGACACAGAAACGAAAACTCCAATGTAGAATATTCATTAAAATGCGAATCTCAAATGCATAACCGCGACCATTCACATGAGCCTCACTTGATTTACCTGCCCAGCCCTGATGCTGCTTTTATGGACAGAGATCCCCATTCAGCCATTTAACAAATGTCATGTCAAGCTCCTACTTCACAAGCTTACCTAAGCCCAGGTGTCCCTGGACCGCTTTCTCCTCTGCTTTGAGGCAAAGGACAGGCTGGCTGTGGTGGCAGATTTCGTGATGGAGACAGCCATCTGGCAGAAAGTGGCCAGGCACCAGATCAACCTGTCTGCTCTGCATTGCACCTGATGTCCCTGCTCGTTGCCGGGGGTTGGACTGGATGACCTTTAAAGGTCTCTTCCAGCCCAAACTACTCTATTACTATTCTATGCTAGCGACGGGCGGAAGCCATTGCTGGCTGCTCTCCCCCAGCGGTGGCTGCTCCCCAGCCTGTGGCAATTCCCCGAGCTCCCTGAGCCTCGGGGTATTTGTTGTGGCCTGGGAATTGCGAAGGTTGTTGGTTTGCCGTTTACCACCAGGTGGCCTAACTATTCCACCGTTCGTGAGGAACCAAGACTCCATTAGAGAGCAGCAGCTGGAACTTTTTAAGCTTTTCGTATTTTTCTTCCCAAGCCTCCACCTCCCCTCCTTCCTCCTCATTCAGTTGATTAAAAGCGATCAAGGCTGCTCTGATTTCTCAACTCAATCCTTTTCTATAAGCAATTGAGAAAGCTTGTGCTGCCAGTGCCCCAGCCCTAGCTTTAGAGCTTGAGCTCAACCGTCTCTGTTTACCTCTTAGTCCAAACGTATTCCTGCAATAATGACGCAGGTAGCTTGGGCTTTTCCTCGTGCTTCAGTATCTGGAAATAGATCCCTTTGTTTGTTGCCTCTGATATGGCCCCGGTAGCTGGTTCTGTGACCACCCAGGAGTTCTGCGGCAGTCACATAAGCTGGGTTTAGAGCTGCCTTGTGTCCCCAGAGCATCACAGCATGGATTCAGTGGGCCAGAGGATCTGACTCCCCAACTAGTTTTTAATTTTTAAAACCATAGACAGCTTGGGACTTCAGCGGTCCCCCTACTTGGTAGTTTTGGGGTAGCCGTTTGCGAGCTGGCTAGGCTAGCGGCTCCTTGGGTTTCAAGAGAAGCTGGCATTACAGCACTCTCCATTCAAAGCCCTACCATTGTGGGCTGACTTCCCGGCTTGGACTGGAAGGAGCCGGACTTACTGATCTAAAAATGGGGAGGAATATACTCTCAGATGTTCACCTCAGGGTTTTCTTGATGAGAAGAGTGGGGAAAGCTCTGGCTGATGTCACAGCAGTATGAACCAAGAATAATTACGTAACTACATTAATACCCATAATGCAGGTATTGGGAGGCCACTGAATGACTTCTTAGGAGAAGGAAGCATTGTTTCGGAAGAAGATGAGTTATTTCATGTACTGCAACACTGATGGCTTAGTTTTGTATTTTCTACCATTTACAAAATGCCTGAAAGCTTTTTGAAGGTACTTTCAAAACAAATCTCAGTAACTAAAGTGATTAACTAAGATTATTTGGTTAAAACATCCATGATTCATTTGTTTACTCATCTTTGTAATTATACATTTCAGTTTTGATGTGAGTGGGGACCCGGTACAATGACGGCAGGCAAGGAACATCACATCAGAGCCCAGCAATAGAAGCATCTTCCCAAGGTCAGTTCAGATCAGCTCTCAAACTGGTGCCTGATGCTCCCAAATCAAAGGCATGCCATTTCTGAGTGCCTCCTATCATAACAGAATTCCAGCACAAGAAATGACTCCATTGGGCAGATTTTCCTAAAGGATGTGGTGACTGAACTTTTAAAAATACCAGTCATTTGGAGAAAATTTCAGGAGTCTTTCAATTACTTTGGAAAATGGATTAGTTGTAAAAAATAAATACCTGGAAATCAGTAGAGACTTTCAGTTGCATCACAAAATATCATTAAGTAATACAGGATATTTCAGCTGCTTTAACCTCGCCTTGGGCACAGGAGAGTCCAATTCTGATCGTTTGCAAGATAAGCAATCAAATTCAGGGTAACGAGGCTTTAGCCAAGGTGTTACTCTGGATTTACACCTCTGCAGATAGAATCAGATGCTATCTCGTAGTCTATGCATCCTCTGAGAATAGAATTAATTTTGAATTCTCGTATCATCTGCTTGCTTGTGCACTTATTTGCTAACTGTCTGACTGAGTGAGCTATTGTGGGTCACTATGATTTAGGCATCCTTTATTACACAGTTTCCAATTTGATACATTTTTTAATCAAGACTAAATTGAAGGCAGGTTCCAGGTACATATAAATATAATATATTTAGTGAATACATTGCAAATCCCCAAGTCTAATTTTGAGTGTAACTATAATAGAACCAAAAATATGAAGGTTCCTTTATTTTACAGAGGAGTGTTAAAATATTGCCACTTCTTAAAGGCAAGTTAAGACCTATTTTCATATTTTAAAAATCACATTAGCTAAAAGCTTGTTAAGGAATAAATAGTCCAGAGGATAATTGAGACTTAGCTGGCTTAAGCATTAATGAATCAAAATCAGATGCCAGATCATTAATTAATTCTACAAATTATAATGTTACCATTACTGGCAAATACTATGAGAACTAATACCAAGGAGCAAATTAAACTGCATAGTTTTCCTTCTTACTACTTATCTTTTGCCAAAAATAAAATGCAGTGGTTATTTTTGATTGATTACATACAACACCTGTATTTTTAAAACTATGGATGATTCTTAATTTTAAAAAACATTTCAATTTCTTTGACATGCTATTCGTAGAACCTACCTATCATAGACTATAAGAATATTTCCATCAGTGCTGTAACCCATGGAAAGTAAGATCTAGCAAAAGTGACAGAAAAGTCAATTCAACATTCCTGAAGCCTCACAAAAATTCACCCCCCTTGAAATCAGCCTCTTGGGCAAAAGACAGAATAATAGACGGGTCTTGCAATATGGCCTGAAGTGCAACCATCTCAGGCTCTGTCAGACCAGCGTGGAAAATGAATTAGAGGGGAAGCAAGAAAGGCAAAAGAGAAGTCAGCTGGACATTTCTGGCCACCACTTCTCATCATAGAACAAGGAAGAAACTTCAATGTATTTAGAAGGTTCCAAACTTTCAAAACGCTTTCACAGGCTTGAGAACCAATCTGTGGAACTGGCTGTGACAGGATACCACTGAGGCCAGAACCTTATGAGGAGTAAGACTCAATGGTGATGAGGTGATATAACATGAGATCATACAGCATCAGTCTAGTCAGAATAAAACTTCAGGGCCAAAATGACAGTTTTTGCACCTTTCTCTGGAACTCACAGTATTTGAACTCTTCGTCTGATGTGGTATATTTTTTCCTCTTTTGACATCATGTGACAGATGCTAA
Source organism: Phaethon lepturus (assembly GCF_000687285.1). Taxonomy (NCBI): domain Eukaryota; kingdom Metazoa; phylum Chordata; class Aves; order Phaethontiformes; family Phaethontidae; genus Phaethon; species Phaethon lepturus. The sequence continues at coordinate 13,791 of NW_010527214.1, forward strand.
AATTATTTAAGATCTAGGACACATAGGTTCTTCTAGAGCACCTCTCCTGTGAAGACAGGCTGAGAGAGCTGGGGTTGAGAGAAGGCTCCAGGGACACCTTGTAGCAGCCTTCCGGTACATAAAGGGGGCCTACAAGCAAGCTGGAGAGGCACTTTTTACAAGGGCATGTAGTGATAGGAAAAGGGGTAATGGCTTTAAACTGAAAGAGAGTAGACTTAGATTAGATATAAGGAAGAAATTATTCACTATGAGGGTGATGAGGCACTGGAACAGGTTGCCCAGAGAAGCTGTGGTTGCCCCATCCCTAGAGGTGTTCAAGGCCAGGTTGGATGGGGCTTTGAGCAACCTGGTCTAGTGGAAGGTGTCCCTGCCCATGGCAGGGGGGTTGGAACTAGACAATCTTTAAGAACCCTTCCAACCCAAACCATTCTATGATTCTATATCCAAAATGCTTTAATTAAGCCTGGAGACCAATCAAAAGCCAGTGCACTGGAGCACTAGTATAACAGTTTGCTCATTCAGGCATCGCTAAGAAAGTGGCTAGGTGCAATCTCCTCTTGCTGAGATTAAGTTGTCCTGAAGGATCCAGCAAAGACTGTCAAGTCTGATGCCCGTAAGAGAGATCTGTGCCTGTAAGAACAAGCTGTGGAAGAATGTCCCTTTTTTTCCTTCATATTGATTGCTATTTTGAGTCCATTTTCTTCCTCTTTTTAATTGAAAAAAAGAATTCTGGCTGGATCTGATTTTTTATAGGAATAACAGTAAGACATTCTGAAATAAATATTCTTGAGGTTTCCCAAAGCCAAATACAGCTCAGCCTCCAGTAGGAATCTGAGACTCGTGAATCTTGTTACCATGAGCTACATTTCAGCCGAAAAACAATAAGGTGCCACCTTATTTCAGCCGTCAGTATCTGTCCACCATCAACGACAGACAAATCTTCTTTGCCAAAACAAACCTATAAGGTAGATCAGAGAGTGCTATCACCATGCTGACAGTCGTTTTTGATGGCTTCATATATATGCTGAATAGATGAATTCTTGGTAATTTTTCACCCCTGGGGATGTCTGAACTACCTAAAGGTGCTGACCTTTGCCATGCCATAAAAATGAAACAGGCAATAGGCAATGCTGTAGACAATAATGCATTCTAATACATCTACATTATCTACCCCTATACTGAATTCATGGCACTTTTCCATGTCTGGAGATGACAGATAATACCAAAGCAGTTTTATTACAACTTTTGGCCTTCTGCCAAAATTAGAGCACCTAAAAATAGACCAGTAATTACGATCTGCCTCCAAAGTCGCTGTCTTGAATACAAGTCCGGAAGCAGCTGTCAGCAGCCAACAGTGGGTACCTAGGAAGCACGAGAACAGGGCAAGCGTGACAAGGACTTTTCCAACCTGCAACTATTTGCAGCTCACCAACTTCTTCAGATGTTTAATAGTCCTTGGAGTATTTTTCTTGCATGGATTTGTCCGGTCATATTTTTGTTAACTCCATATTGAGTAAGAAATACAGCCAATATGGGTCACTCCTCTACTTTTAGTCTCTGATCAGGCTACCCTGCTAGACTGGTGGAAGGACGGCGGGTTTTTTCGTAATGACTCAAAGGTGGAAGGGACTCTATTTACACAGTTGGATGGCCAAGTTCATGGTGAAATAGCTGCTATAATTCTGCCGGGATTTCATATTATCATTAATGATTTGCTAGGGCACTTGAAGCCTGCAATGCTATCCCTTAAAAGGATTTAAAACCTAAACACATTAAAAAAACTCTACATTCGCTCTGCGTGGCTTACGTTCCTACTTTCTGACACTACAGCCCTAATTTTTTTGACACTCTGAAGTCTGTCACTGTTAGAAATTATTAATGCCACCATCATCAAGGAAAACTGCAAGCCCAAACCAGGAACTTTTACAACTGCGATGTGAAAGCAGGGAGGGTTCAGCTGCTGTAGAAGCATCTTCTGCGTGAAACTGTCTTGCTCTTTAGCTTTTGTTTTCATCTTTTTCCATCCATGGAAGTTAATTAATTGCAGTTATTAACAATTAGACCAAATCTATGCAGGCTAACAGAAACTTTGTTCCAGATGGACTCCGCCACATAATGAGGGACAGTTGTTAGTGACTTTTTCCTTTTCAAAGTGAGTCCAATGGTAGATCACGGTTATGGCAGTCTGGGGAGAAGGAAACAAAATAGTCTTTCATCCTTGCAAGTCAGATGTCTGGTGCCAAATAACTAACACTAACTGGTAAAAGCAGCACCAAAACAGATGCATATTTTTGTCCATTTGTTACTGTCTTACAAGCTTTCAGCCAATTTATTGAGATCATTTGTATAGAAATGATTTTTGTATATGGTTTTATTGGATAGGCAAACAGCCATTGACATGTATACATGGTGGTCCTATCACACAGTGCTGTATAATCAACAGCCACCCAAAGATTGGATTCCCTAGAAAAAGCATTAGGTGGGGCATGATTTTTATAAAAAATAGTTATGCCAATATAACGTCCCAAACAGACTCACTTATTTCCATCTACATGTGCCTTTTTTGTCTTGGATTGTGTCATTTTGGACACTGTTATCACTGAATGAAAGCAACTGTATGTCAATTGAATTAAATTCTATCTATATTATTCTATCTATCTATCTATAACTAAGATAACTGTAATGGTGAAAAAGGGAAAAATTTTTATGCAGCCATGCTGTCGCCTGGCCCTGAGGCTGTATCTCCCATCTTTGATGGAGAGGCTGCAGTCTACAATGCTGGTGAATTTACCCCAGCCCTGGCACTTCAGATCCCCTGTTTTCATACCCAAATGTCCCTAATCCAGTTCTCACTGTGTCATGTTGAAATTGCATGTTCATTGGCACAAACCTTCAACAAGCTAGCATGCACTCTTCCTGCTCCGCTGTCATTTACACCGAGGGCTGCCGCAGAAAAAGGAGGAGAAAGGCAGCAAAATATACTCAAAGGGCTTTTTAGATTAACAATTTGGGGAATAGTATAAATCACAGTAGAAGCAAGGTGGGGTTTTTTGCTTGTTTGTTTGTTTATGAAGCCATCCTAGAAGGTGTGACACAATGGGGGAAATTCTGCCCTTAGGAAAGTTAATGGGAAACAATTCAGCAGTTGCAACAGGGGCAGGATTTTTCTGACACTGTATTGTCCCGTTCCCATCCTTCCTCCTCTGCCTCCTCTCTAGCACATCTACAGTAGACAAAGAGCAGTGCCTCTGTTATTTCAGCTGTCATTCCAAAGGAAGAAGACCAACTTAATTCCCTATCACCAAGTCACTTAATTGCTTGGTGGTCATGAGGGATAACAATTTTTATTGTTTAATTTAATTAGACATCATCTAGAATAAAATAATTTTAATTTTCTCCTAACACAATCTGTCTCTTGGATAAAGGATAAAATCTTTTCTCAATGGGAAATCATGGCTTGAGTCACATCTGGAAAAACCCTAGCACCTCAAGTCACTGAAATAAAACTTCTTTGTGTAGCCAAATGCAAAACCTGTTCTGATTTCTATAAGAACTGAGAGCAATGGTTATTTTAGCTATGTTTGTTTTTGGAAAAGAGGTTAAACTTCTAGCTAGAAAGTGTAAAGAGGGCCTGGGAAAATTGAAAAATAGATTATGTTAATTGATTGTGGCTAATGATGAAAGCTCTCTTTAGGATCTACCATTTCTTTTGGATGCTCCAGAACCTTACAACTTCAACAGACACTGTAACCACCATACAGCAAAAATGTAAGTTCTACCATTTACAAAATAATTTCTGGGGTGGGAAGGGGGAATATCTGACCTGTGTATGGAGACGGGTCAGATTGAGACCTTGCCTGTACTGGTGCAGAAGGATGCCAACCTCAGCAGTAGTTTGGTTTTTTTTCTTAAGATCACACAGAAACCTCCTGAAGTTCACCACCTAGCAGTTTGGAAGGGGAAGGAATTTTGTAGCACCTGTCTGGCAAAAAATCTTCTGGTCCTCTGACTCTTCCTGCAGGAATGTGTGTGGTGATTAACAGGTCTAAAGGAGACCAAGAGGTAGAGCAGAAAGCCACTGAAAGTGCTTTTATTACTTCAGTAAGTCTACAAAATCAGTAATTGTTGGTGGGGGCTCAGAAACTGCATGCCCAGTCAAGAGATGCAGTAATTCTGCACTTTGTCAAAGTAGATTTTTCTCAAAAGCTCTTCTGCAGCGAACAAAATGTGTTAATTTTTCCACAGGTGGTAGAGCTGATGGGATTAAGTCTACCCAGCTTTCTCCCTTGTCAAAGGCCAGCATTTTGCTCAGTGAATACACTGAAGTAGTATCAGCCTAATGCTTTTTAATTTTATTTTTTTTAAATATCCTATTAAATCACAAAACTAACATGACCCAACCCCAGCATTGGGCACGCTTGCTGCAGTATAAAACGTCTTCTGGGGGTTAGTGTATGTTGTTTGGAAAGAGGTTTAAGTCGTAAGGTTAAGAGCCGTTGGACCCGGGGCAAGAACTTCTCCCCGGGTGTTGTGTCTGTGTTAGGTACTGTAACCATGGCCCAGTTTGGCAGATGGACAAGATACTAGAATGAAGGAACGTGGGACAATGAGGGTGTGGAGCCTTCCTCTTTCCTTTTTCTTCCCTTTTTTCCCTTCCTGTTTCCTTTCAGTAACCCATGCAGATGTGCTTTCTTAGCAGCCAGGAAGTCATTTCTTCACCAGGCATTGCTGGTGCGATAGCTGGAGCCGGCAAAGCGCGCTGACACTGGCTCCATTTCTCTCTTCCTTTCCCCTCAAAATTGTTACCTTCCAAATTGCAGCCTGAGCTTGCCCATCCTATTACTTGATAAAGTCCTCAGGAAGTCGCTGCATATGAAAATGCTCTGTTTACTGGTTTACTCAAACCCCGTGCGTAAATTGCTAGTATATGTCCAGATCTTCAGTGAGTTCATGCGACTCAAAATAGATCCGCTCAAGTTAGTGGAGCTGCTCCAATTCAGCCCAGCTGTAGGCCTGATCCATCTTTTCTCATTTGGTTCTTTAACCAGCCCCTTTTTCTTGTTCCAACTTCTTTTCTCATCTACGTTTACCAGTCTAGCATTTTGAATTTTTATGCAGTCTGGTTTCATTTACTGTTAAAAATGCATCTCCGGTATCAGGCACATCATTTTCTAAGTCTCCATCATGCCAAGAGAGTTAGTAAAACATCAGTTTTTCACTTCAGTTCCCAACCCATATGTTTTCAAGTAGCACTAGGGAAACATTTTTTAAAGGACAGACTCCAGAGATGTCTTCTAATATCATCAGCAATGATAATCAAAAGCTGCTTCTGCAGAAGCCTGCGGGATTATCAGTCTCTCAAAAGGAAATTCAGCAGCTTTTCTTGCAGTAACATTTATTCTCCACCCTTCCACCTCAAGCTATCGTTCACCTCAAGGTGGTGACACCCTGGACAACCCTATTTCCATATGCACTTCCTATTTTTAAGTGTCAGGAGGGACCCCTAATCCAGGGTCAGAACCCCTCCTGGCTTTCTAAGGGAAATGTAACTCAAATGCTAATAACAGTTCATCATAGTTCCTAGATGATGCAAGTTATGCCTCACTTACAGTTGCAAAACACCTCTGAGGAAGTGTTTATTTTTTTCTTTTCAATTTTAGACATAATTTCAGCGAGTCATGACATCAGTGTTAGGACTTAGACTCCTCCACAAAGGATCGCATTGCTAATTTCAAGATGTTTTGAGTAATTCTGGTCAGGCCCAGAGGTAATACAGCCTGTTCCTGTCCTGTGACTGGCAGCGCGCTGGATGTTTATGAATATCCACATAATGATCATTTCTGCAAACCTTCCTGCTAGTGACCTCTTTGACAAGGAGAGTAAGATAGAGCACAAAGGGGCAGGGATTGCCCTGTTAAAAAGCTCAACCAAATACTGTCCAGCATTGCTTTATCATCAGCAATCTCACTGTTTTGCACTCTTTGCCATTTCTCACTATTCCTTTTCCTGTTCTCCTCTCCCTCCAAATTTATCTCATCGAAATGTTGTACTTCCTTTTCTTCTTCTTCTTCTTCTTCTTCTTCTTCTTCTTCTTCTTCTTCTTCTTCTTCTTCTTCTTCTTCTTCTTCTTCAATTCCTCAGACAACGTCATCAGGACTTACCTCTCCTTGCCCGCGGGATGGAGGCAGTTCGGCATCGCCTGGGCCAGGAGGGCGTACCTGGCTGTGGAGGCCAGCAGAGCCCCGCCGACTCCTGGAAGAGGATGGTGGGTCCTTTCCCACAAATCCAGAGACGGCCGTCGCCTGCCTTGGCTTGTGCCTACCTCTTCTCAGGTAAACCCCTGAGTCTAATTTGTTGGCAATGGAAAGAATACAACTCCACTGACTGCCTGTAGGGTCAAGAATATCAGCCCTTGCTTGGCTATGAGGGCGGCGATATAGTGAAAAGCAACAGCAACCAACCTCTGCAGCCGCCCTCCGGCCAGCCTTGCTCTCGTTAAAGTCTCGGAAGAGGGGTTTGCGGTTGTCTTCGGCACCCCCCAAGGAGCCCGGGTGAAGCGGGGGAGCGGGCTGGGGCTGGGGGCTGCGCAGGGCCGGGCCGGGGGGAGAGGCGC
>NW_010527215.1:0-747 GCF_000687285.1 Phaethon lepturus
AGCAACAGGCTGAGGGCACTCACTAGCACCCATCCCTCTAACCTTGGTGTGTCATCTTACAGCTTGTTGTGGATGATCCTGGTATTATCCTCCTCCCTCTTTGAGTCTAGTTTAAAGCCTTGTCAGTAAGTCCCACTAACTTGTGAGCAAAGACCCTCTTTCCCACTTTGAGAAAGGTGAATCCCATCTGATGCCAGCCCATTGCCAAAAACCCAAAAATTATGGCGGGGGCAACAGTCATGGAGCCACTGTTCCTCCTGTGTTGCTGCCCATAACTGGAAGGAGGGAGGAAAAAATACCCTGTGCTCCAGATTCCCTTACCAGCTGTCCCAAGGGCCTGAAGTCTCTTTTGTCGTTCTTGGACTATTGAGTTGCAGCTTTGTCTCCATCCATGTGGAAGAGCAGTACTGGGTAATAATAGTCCAAGGGCTGTACCAGGCTAGGAAGTTTCCTAGTGATGTCCTTGACCCAGGTCCCAGGGAGGCAGCAGACTGCCCTAACAGAAGGGTCTGTCTGGCATATTGGACATTCTTGACTTTCAGAAGGGAGTGACCTACAACTATAACCCGTCTTTTCTTCCTCGTGGGGGTGGCTGTTGATGCAGAGGGTATGCCTTTCAGGCCTTGGCAGCATCTCCTATCTATCTATCTATCTATCTATCTATCTATCTATCTATCTATCTATCTATCTATCTATCTAATCTATCTGGACTGTTGTCCACTTCATCCATGGGCTGTCCTTCCACAT
>NW_010527216.1:0-1172 GCF_000687285.1 Phaethon lepturus
TGCCTTTTAACACTACATTGGTGTTATGAGCTTTTTCCCGATTTCGGTGACGTAACGATTAGGTACATTTCGGCCATTTCATCCTCTCCTCTTGTGATTCTTCCGGTAATACAGTTCACGGATGGTGTCTTTGTCGTGATGGAAGAGTATCTTTTGTGTGTGTTGGTCTCGGGTTTTCCTCTTGTGATTTTTCCGGTATAGTGTCTTTGTCGTGACGAGAGAGTATGTTTTTTGCGTTGGTCTCAGGTTTTCAGCAATACGAAGCTGGTCGTTGTTGTCAGTTGGGGTCCTCGTGGTCAGTAAAAAACTGGCCACGCTCCCCTGGCGCATTGGAGATGGGGTCTGCATACACAGCAAGAAAAATGGATTTCCACGCCTCCAGCCCAGAGCGCATGTGTAGTTTGGGTCTGGGTACTCTCGTCACGGATTTTTCCCGCCTTCTGGTTTCATTGTTTCAATTCCAATACAAATTATCAGTAATATTTGCTGTATTCACATCCCCTCACCTTGTGAGTCCATCTGATCTTAAATTGCTATTTCAGAATTAGGGACATCGATTAAGTTTTCCTCAACTTCCTGCAAGGGTGTATAATTAGTTAGCTGGACCATTCGTATGTTAACAGCTTTCATTATAGCTGATTTTAAACAAGATATTGCTACACCTATAATAATTACAATTACAATAAACATCATTACAGATTGTATCAAACTTTGGACCCAACCAGTGACACCAAATCCAAACCAACTAAATACCTTTGAAAGCCAGCTAACACTCATTGATTCTTGGAGCTCATGGGTGTCCTTCGCTAACGTTAGGGATATGAATACAACAATCAGTATCCAAAAGATTCAAATAACTACAAAGACCATTTTGATATACCAACATTAAGTCTAGTGTCATGCGATTTTGAGGAGCCATTTTTGATGTAGCTTGCAATTATTGATTAAGCAGCTGTACACTAGTTTCAGTAGTATTAGCCAGTTTTTCTACTTGATAAGCTAACCTACTTAACCATAATTGCATGCACACGGTAGCACTCCCAAATCCCCAGAATCCTTCCATTCCCCAGGCTATGTGGGTGGCGGCCCCTGGGTCTTGCCACCTCTCTACCTCTCTGTCTAGTGTCACTTTTGCCCGCTTCATGTGGGTTATCCAGTGAGGTCGAATAGGG
>NW_010527216.1:1233-1595 GCF_000687285.1 Phaethon lepturus
AAGGAAGATGTTAAACAGCACTGACCCCTCAGGAACGCCAGTTGTCACTGGTCTCCACTTGAACATTAAGCCGTTGACTGCAACTCTTTGAGTGCGTGTTGCGTTAAGAGGCAGAGCAATTTGGCAGAAACTAAACCCCCTTGCTTTCCAGTTGATCCTTAGATATCAGAGGGACTGGGGGTGGCTGAGCTTAAGTTCTGAATGATGCCCAAAATTAGCATTAGTAGTCCCGTCGCGCCCAACACCTTCATTGGACTATCATGGGTCTGGATGCACTACTAACATCGCACTACCTGCTCAGCCGGACACCTCTTGAACTAACACGGCCACGCTCAGAGGTATGGTCACGTTCAGGGACAACA
>NW_010527217.1:0-3131 GCF_000687285.1 Phaethon lepturus
ATAATTATAATAATAATGATAAAAGAATATATAAAAGTGATGCACAGCACAATTGCTCACCAGCTGCCGACCGATGCCCAGTTACTTCCTAAGCCGCAGCCAGTGAGTGAAAAAATGTTACAGAATCACAGAATCACTATGGTTGGAAAGGGCCTTCAAGATCATCAAGTCCAACCATTAATCCAGTGCCACCATGTTCCCTAAACCATGTCCTGAAGCGCCACATCCACACGTTTTTTGAGCACTTCCAATGATGGTGACTCCACCACCTCTCTGGGCAGCCTGTTCCAATGCCTGACCACCCTCTCAGTGAAGAAATTTTTCCTAATATCCAATCTAAACTTCCCCTGGTGCAACTTGAGGTCATTTCCTCTTGTTCTATCACTAGTTAGTTGGGAGAAGAGACCAACACCCTCGTCACCACAACCCTCTTTCAAGTAGTCATAGAGAGTGATAAGGTCTCCCCTCAGCCTCCTCTTCTCCAGACTGAACAAACCCAGTTCTCTCAGCTGCCCCTCATAAGACTTGTGCTCCAGACCCCTCACCAGCTTCGTTGCCCTTCAAGGCACAACACGTATCCTCAGTTTAAAAAAAAAAAAACAAATACCAAACCCAAGACCACAAAGGATCAGGTTTCCCGAAGACTTTGCTAAGGTTAAAAGCTTTCAAAGTGGCTTTTGTTTTCAAAGTTGCAGTCATTCAGTCATAGAAATTATCTGAAGTCATCACATGAGATTACCTCTTCTCTTTAAACTACCTTGAAAGACAACTAGAAATTAAATTAAATAATTTCCAATCTGTATTTTGGAAATCACTGCCACAGCAATCGCAAGTCAGGTCACAAGGCAATGTGCAGCACTAGAAAAAGGGGGGATTTTTGGTAATCTTCATGTAATAAACTTTAATATGCATACAAATCCTGTTTCTACCAAGATACGGTACACTTGCATCTTCAGTTAGCATTGCTTTGTCTTTTCCTCTCTTGCATTTTGAGCAACTGGTAGATGTCATACCATAACAGTTTTGCTTGCTTTTCATAAGTGTGCATGAAGCCACGCTCTTTGCTCAGCAAAACTTGGGTTAACTTCCGTGATGGTAGTGGCGGAGAAATTACTGTTTTCATAATCTTGAATAACAGAAAAGTATATAGGTGAAATGGGTTAGACAAATCAGACCTAAGACAATTCCAGTGCCTCAAGCCAAATGAAGTATTTATTTGAATTATAAACAATATATTTTTAGGCATTATCACAAAACAATGTCAGTGCTGACTAAAAACACCATCTGTCATTTCAGTACCTGAACTACTATGCTGGGACATGGTCATTCCAAAAGAATGTTGTGCTTTTTTGAGGACCACAAATGTGGACTTAGACTGTGATCACCAGCTCCTTCTATTTCTAAGACAGTGAGGAAGGCAGCTATTTCAAAAAGAGATTGAACATAAATCAGTTTGTTTTCTCAGGTCAGTAAATTTTTATTAAGGGTTACTAGAGTGTTATACCATTGCCCATGCTATAACTCTGAGAATAACAAGGGTCTGAAAGAAAACCTAGGAAGGAAGACCAAAAAGTCTGGGGATTTCCAGATCGCAGAGATTGTAAATAATACATTTTGGTTTAAGAATAAGCAAATAGCAAGTAAGAAGAAAGCTATAACAAGACTAAGTTGGTGTCACTTCTTTCTGTAATGGAAAGAAAGATGGCAAATTTAGCACTAACTGAACAGTTAAGTTCTCCCAGAATGGTGTGGGAGATGCACGACTTCACATGGATTTCATTATCTTGAGAGCCTGCCTACAAGCCTGCCAGAATAACGGTACAAATAAGAACAATATCTCATGTTACAATGACAAAAAATTAAGTAATCACAAGTTTCTGGTTCAAAACATAAACTAACCTCTAGACTGCTGCAACTGCAAAATTATGAGTAGGTTATTCCTCTAAATGTTTCTCCAGATTTTTTTTTGCTGTTCTTGTATAAGGGAGGATAGTGGGTCATAGTATCCAACAATCTTACTCATTTGATAATTTATGTGTGCTTCTTGATCAAATCTGGATCTGCTCATCTTCCATATCTGTATGTTGTTCTGAAAAAAAAATCAGTAACTTTCATATCTGGTGATTTGGGTCATACTATTACAAGTATCTGATTTTGGTGGTACTACCCAGAGACTCATACAGTACCCAATCTGGATGTGTTAGGGGAAAAGGAGACAGTTTGGAGGTCATTTTCACTGATGCAGAAATGGAGCTTTTAGCTACAACATTGCATGAGGAGTGTCCTGTTACCTGCATCAGGTTTTCTTTGGTGTTGTGTTTGGAGTATAATACGATTATGTTCACAAAGTTACTGTAGGACTTTAGTTACAGGCAAGACTTCATTGCAAGCCAAGAAACTTCATTATATTTTTATCTGTCCTTTGATGTGTCTGGATTTGGTTGACAGTTGGACTTGATGATCTTAAAGGTCTTTTCCAACCTTAATGATTCTGTGATTCTGTGATTAATTCATATATCTATATGCACTATTGTTGCCTTCCCTCCTCCACAGTGAAGGGAAAACAATTTATGATTAGGCTTATGGATGAGACAACTAGCTGGGGAGAAGTGACAAAAATCATGTGAAGACAGGGTTTTAGCTCAGGTAAATTCCCGCAGTTCCCACTAACTTTACCTGTAAGCTGGGACGAAGAGGAAAAGCATAAGGTAGGGTTTTTCTGAAAGAAGACACTGAGGCACGGTGAGTAAACCGCAAGGTGGGATGAAGACATGGAGGCTGAAAAGGATGCCAGCACCGCGTAGGAATGCGGGGTCAGCTGAGAAAGGCTCAATTCCAGTGCTCAGATCGCTTTAGTTCCGCATAAGAGTTGCGTTACTTCGGAGTAAGAGCGACCACACGATGATTTAATGCTCTTAGATTTATGCACTCTAATTTCTCGCACTTCGTTAATTTGTCTCATGCTCCTGAGCGTCCCGGGGTCTGCCGCGCTTAAACGGCTCGTTTTTCTTCACCGTAGTCACAACCGGCTGACAGAGTGACAGAGAGGCAGGGCGGTGACGGATGCCAGGGAAGGAATGTCGGGGGGAAAGGAGCGGGGAGGGCCGGGGGGGCAGGCGGAGGAGCGCTGC
>NW_010527218.1:0-33691 GCF_000687285.1 Phaethon lepturus
GGCTCTCATCCTGCTGGGGGACTTCAATCACTGCAACATCTGCTGAAAATGTAGCACGGTGAGCTGTAGGCAATCCAGGAGACTCCTGGAATGCATTGAGGATAACTTCTTAAGCCAGGTAATAGACAGCCCTACCAGAGCGGATGTGATACTGGAGTTGATGGTCACCAGTGCAAGTGAGCTCTCATTCCCTAGATGTAAGAAATCAGGAAAGGAGGGCAAGAGACCAGCATGGATGAGTCGAGACCTGCTGGTCAAACTACAGGGCAAGAAGGAAATGCACAGGCAGTGGAAGCAGGGACAGGTATTGTGGGAGGAGGATAGGGATGTTGTCCAGTTATGTGGGACACAAAGAATAATAAAAAGGGCTTCTACAAGTATGTCAGGCAGAAAAGGAAGGTCAAAGAAAGTGTACCAGCCCTGATGAACATAACTGGCAAACTGGCAACAACAGATGAGGAGAAGGCTGAGACACTCAACAACTTCTTTGCCTCAGTCTTCACTGGCAATCTCTCTTCCCACACCTCTCGAGCAGATGGACTGCAAGATAGGGACTGGAGCAGCAAAGTCCCTCCCACTGTCAGAGAAGATCACCACCTTCACCTTTGAGACAACCTGAGAAACGTGAACATGCATAATAAGTCTATGGGACTTACATGCATCCCAGAGGCCTGAGGAAATTGGCTGATGTAGTTGCCAAGCCACTCTCCCTGATATTTGAAAAGTCCTGGCAGTCAGGTGAAGTCCCTGCAGACTGGAAAAAGGGAAACATTGCACCCATTTGTAAAAAAGGGTGGTAAGGAGAACTGGGAACTACTGACCTGTCAGCCTTACATCTGTGCCTGTGCAGATTGTGGAACAGTTCCTCCTAGAAGCTATGCTGAGGCACATGGAGGGCAGGGAGGTGATGTGAGACAGCCAGCATGGCTTCACCAAGGGCAAGTCCTGTCTGACCAACCTAGGGGCCTTCTATGATGGAGTGACTACATCAGTGGACAAAGGAAGAGCTACGGATGTTGTCTATCTGGACTTCTGTAAGGCCTTTGGCACAACCCCCACAACATCCTTCTCTCTAAATTGCAGAGATATGGGTTTGATGGATGGACTGTTGGGTGGATAAGGAATTGGTTGGATGTTCACATCCAGTGGGTATTGGTCAACAGCTCAATGTCCAGATGGAGACTGGTGATGAATGGTGTCCCTCATGGGTTCGTATTGGGATCAGTACTCTTTAATAATATCTTCATCAGTGACATTGACAGAGGGATCAAGTGTACCCTCAACAAGTTTGCAGAAAACACCAAGCTAAGTGGTGTGGTTGACACGCCTGAGGGATGGGATGCCATCCAGAGGGACCTGGACAAGCTTGAGAAGTGGGCCTGCGTGAACCTCATGAGGTTCAACAAGGCAAAGTACAGGGTCCTACACCTGGGTTGGGGCAACCCCTGGTATCGGTACAGGCTGGGGGATGAAGGGATTGAGAGCAGCCCTGCTGAGAAGGACTTGGGGGTACTGGTGGACAAAAAGCTGGACATGAGCTGGCAGTGTGCGCTCACAGCCCAGAAGGCCAACTGTATCCTGGGCTGCATCAAAAGAAGTGTAGCCAGCAGGGCGAGGGAGGGGATTCTGCCCCTCTACTCCGCCCTGGTGAGATCCCACCTGAAGTCCTGCATCCAGCTCTGGAGCCCTCAGCACCAGAGAGACATGAACCTGTTGGAGAGGGTCCAGAGGAAGGCCACCAAAATTATCAGAGGGATGGAACAATTCTCCTATGAGAGAGTTGGGGTTGTTCAGCCTGGAGAAGAGAAGGCTCTGGGGAAACCTTATTGCAATTTTTCAGTAGTTAAAGGGGAATTATATGAAAGATGGGGACAGACGTTTTAGCAGGGCCTGTTGCAATAAGACAGGAGGTAATGGTTTTAAACTAAAAGAGGGTGGATTTCGACTAGATATACAGAAGAAATTTTTCACAATGAGGGTGGTGAAATGCTGGCACAGGTTGCCCAGAGAGGTGGTAGATGCCCCATCCCTAGCAACATTCAAAGGCAGGTTGGACGGAGCTCTAAGCAACTGATCTGGTTGAAGATGTCCCTGCTCATTGTAGAGGGATTGGACTACATGACCTTTAAAGGTTCCTTCCAGCCCAAACTATTCAATGAATAGCAAAACTCATTATTATGAAATGTTAAGTGGAGATACACTTGCACATAGTTAGCAGGTACCATAAAGATGAATCTGAAGAAATTAGTTTTGTGCAGGTTTATTTGTTGTACTGGACTAATAGGCAATACATAACCCAGCAGTTGCTAACTGATCAGCTAACTTACCAGTTAACTGATCAATCTGCAGGGCAAATAGTTTTGCTCTCATATTGCAGTTTGATATTTCAACATTTTTTCCTAAATGATATGGAAATTTTAGCACTTGTAAATCTTTCCACATCAATAATATTAAAAATATATAGTTTGGTTCAATCAAATCTTTAGGTGATATTGAGATGTGTTATTTCATTTTTTTGTGTTAACAATTCTCAATCTTTTTAAAAATTGTACTTAAGAAGGAAAAGTAAGGTATGTATGAAAAGAAATGGCATGTTGGTAACTGTGAAATTTCTTATCTAAGTATGTTGAAACACAAAATTCATACATGTAAGGCACTCTCAGTTTCTGTTTTAACAAAGTGATGTCTTTCTACACAAATCACATTTTCGAAAATAAACTGATGATGATGATTCTTACTAAAAGGGCTATTCTAACCACACAGAGCAAGACTCCAGCCCAGTAAACCTTTTGAATAGTAATGAATTAAGGTGATGGGAGATGTAGTGTTCTGTGCTGTGTTTAATAGATGTTCCATTCTCTACTGTGGTTCTTTCCATTCAAGGTCTTTTTGACTAGCAATATTGTATGTACTGAAGTAACTAAAATAACATGTATAGTGTGGTCAGCTCAGCTAGGATCAGTCATGATCCACACTGGTTTGACAATAAGCTCACTTCCTTGAAACTGCTTTTCAGTGGAAAATAAGTTTCTTATTACACAGACTTCTGTTAGTAAAAAATATCTTGTTTCTATGTGAGATTTTTGTCTTCCATTAAAAAACTGATTTGCTATAAACTTTTTTCACCAAATAATTTTTTTTACATAAATATAACCCCCCAAAAATGCTTTTATTTCCAACAGACTTCTATTCCACTAAAATAAAGCACCAAAGCTGAGTGCTTTTGTTGCTTGACAGTTTATTCTGCCGTGATCTTAGCTTCCTGAGAATGCAAATGTAAACCAGTGAAACCAAACAAAACCCACTTTGAATCTTCAGGGTTTTTTTTCCAGCCTAAAGCTAAATCTGAATGGATGTCCTGAAGTTCTGTTGAACTCATAGCAGACCTGAACCAAAACCACTTCCGTGACTGTGCAATCTGAAATGAACTGAAAAATGCACTGTTTTGACTTTCCAGCAATTACAGATTTGTGGAAATTAATGAGGAAATTCAAGTGGACAGGCAAAGCAATCTATTCTCACAGTGTAAGCCTGAAGCCCACACTAAAAAATGTGTAGTCATCAAATTGAAAGGCTTCTGCCTTTGCCTCTGAAAGTCACTGGGAGAGTGCCTGCCTGTTGTAGAGGCACTGTGTAGTGGTAGCTCCATCTATATACCTCATATTCCACATACATCTTCTAGCACTGTCAAACCACAAATTAGTACAGAAATCTTACATCCATTTTTGTGCATCATATAGATACTCTGAAGTGTATGATATTGTAGTTCAGAGATACATTTACAGGTTGGGTCATGGAAGAGGATGTGGATTTCTCAGTATCTCAGTACCTACTACCAAACACTGCACAACCTGGGCTGAGTGTGGGCATTCTGTTACACCATTTTTGCAGAGGTTTCAACTACACAATTCAAGTGGCGCTGCATCTAGGGGCTATACATGTCTGCACTGGCTGCATGCACGTGAAGCAGGACCTGCTGGCTTTCAGTGCAGCACCAAACAATATTTGGCTTTCTTTACACATGAGAAATACATTTTATTCTTTTTTTCCTGTATCAATAGAAACATAATTTTTGTAATTTCTAAAAATTTACTGGATTTGAAAACTATTTCTGCAAAAATTCTTTATCTGCCTCCCTTCAGAAGTGCAGCAAATCCTAATACGATTTAGCGAATGTCCTTGCTTCTGAAAGGCATTGTGGCTACTGAAATAATGAACTACTTGAAAGTCACATTTAATTTACTTCCAAAGAAACGAGCTAGCATTGCTCAAGGTTGCTGGGGAAACAGGAAAGCTGCTTTAGATCAGTTTGCAGCAATGAAGACTTGCTGATATTTTGTAATTTGCACATATTCACCATAACTCTAACAATGTCTTATTTTCAGAAACCTATTTCTGACTTTGTGTGAAATATTCATCTTCACTCCCACAGCATGACCTTGTTTTCACTTATAGATTTATATTTATAAATCTGACTTAAAAATAAACTATTTTATCAGAACCATGTATATATTTCTTCTTTTGGGACCCATTTGATCAAAGAATGCATCCCATTTCAGCCCAGAGCTGCCCAGAGCAGGCATAAAAATCTAATTTCTTGGGTCTCTACAGTACCAAAGTTGTATGCAATTTCAGCTGATCAGACCCGTTCCAAAATCTTTTATTAGTCACTCTTAGACTTTCCTGCTTTAAAGAAAAGTTATAATGATTTCCGAGTTGTAAAATTCAGTTACTGCGTTCACTTACTGCTCTGCTATAAAGAAAAAGAAAGCAACACGTGCAAGTCTGTTGAATTCTGCTAAACCTTCTACTAGAGATAAATCAGAAATTCTGTAAGTTGCAGCACAGAGATGTGATTTAACATGCACATATCCTGTGCTATCAAGTTTATTCCCAATGTATTGAAATTGCAGTGGTGAAATGAATGGACCAACAGAGACTCATAGGGAAGCCTGTCTTTGACAGTAAGGGGAGATAACATGCAGAGAAATCAGTTAGCTTTTGGTATTGATAAACAGGTACAATTCATTTGGGTATGAATTACTATGTCCTGTCTTGTACAGTGGGGTTAATGAGCTTAGATTTTATCAAGTACATGGACAACTAGGATTAGCTCTCAAGGTCTGCAATGCTCAGACCTGTGCTTATTGCTAGAAGAGTGTTTTCTCACAATACCCAGTTTTATACAAGAGCTAATTTGCTAAAATCATGTCAGTCATATGAATTTCATGTGTAGCAATAAAAGAGTTATCTGTGCATTATTGTTTAATTATTACATTATTTACCTTTTAGAATACCAGAATTACATCAAACACAAATGAGGTTAAAAATGAACAAAGAAAAATATTAACCAAAATTTAAGTGTTTAAAATGATTGATAATATTGAGTCCAGATTGCTCTCACTTAGTCTCAGAGAAACACAATTTAGAAAATAGCTTAAAACAAAAAATACATAATATCTCTAATGTAGTTGTGGTACACATATGACTTGTTTTTTTATAGACACTTAGATAATAGGTGATGTGTTTTGAAATACCTATCAGGTAATTCTTCAGTTTTCCTATCAACGTACTTTTGGTTCAGATATTGGACATAACATTTCATCACTGTTTTGTTCATTAACTTTCCTCCACACATCTCATGAAAGTGCTTTTTGCATTCTTTGCCTAACTACATATTTTGAATTTTGATGTCATTCCATCAAGTCTCAGCAAATTTTGCTCTAATTTAGACTCACTATATTTTAAAGTTACTGTAGCTATGTTTTCAATTGAGTGCTATATTTTATGTCCTTAACTCACAGCGCTATCTTCCACTAGGATGAACTGAAGAGAGAAGGAAGCAGAGAACTGTGAAAGGTAAGTAACCAGAAGGAGGAACGGGGGCAGGGGGAATAGCACGGTGGAGATTTGGACCATGAATACAACATAGACAATAAATATTAGAAACAATGAGGGGTGAAAGAAAAAGTCTCTGAACAACTGAAGATAAGGTAAAGGGCTTGTTGCAAAAAAAATAATCTTACAAGAGGGAACTTTACTTTCCACTGAAGTCCTGCCTGTAACCTTAACACAGGAATTCTGCTGTGCCTGGAAGGAAAAAGGCCTGGGACTAAGCAGGAAATCCCTTCTTGCTGCAGGGCATGCATACTTCCTGCTGCTGGGGAAGACAGGTAGACTGGCTGCCTCCCCTGAAAATGTGCCAGTGATGGGGACTTCTGGAAACCTGTTGCATGGTACTCAGAGTTCATTGATCATTCTCTTGCAAATGCAAATGTTGCTGTCGCCCAGCCTTGTGACAAAAGACATATTGCTGACATAATTGGCTACAGAACTGTAAGGTAAGTGGGTAGCCAAGACAAATTTCAGAAAGAACTCTTGATGGCTGTTTACCGAACAATACTGACAAAGTACCAACTAAAACTGGGAATGATTCAGTAATTAAAATTTACTAACAAGTATTTTACAACATAATTCAAAGAATTTTGTTCTTAGTATTGTAGCCTCTCTGGTGTTAAAATCCTGGAGAAGGAAATGAGTTGTAACAGTGACATTCCTATGGTTTGATGCCATTCTTCATTGCTAAAAAATAAACTGAATTTTTTACACCAGATTTTCTGGGGGAAAGTTAAAAAAAAAAAGGAAGATAGGTCATTAAAGAGAATAAGTTCAGGAACTAATTAGCTCCAGTTGTAACCAAGGTGGTAGGGAATTAAAATAAAATAGGGTTAGAAAATAGGTTTGTGAATTTGTAGCAAGTAACTATAAGAACATTATGCACCAGCAATGCTGCTCGAGAACCCACCTAACCCTTCCCATCTTGATTTAATTATCAAGGAGTTAAGTGTAACATTGTGATCATGGTATTATGTTTTGTTCTAATAACAAGTAGTCAGAAAGAAGGAACACCTTGGTCAGTTCTACGGTCCGGTGGGTGGGTAATTATTCACTCTATAGTCTTGTCTTAAAACAAAGGACTGTGGGGTGAATGATTGCATGTTGGATCGACAGCCCGTGAAGATCTATTTAGTGTTGCCAAGTTTAAATGAACTTAGAAGGAAAGGTAATTCCGGCAGGGAGAGATCGCGACCACCGACTCAGAGACCACCCACTCAAGAAACCCTCCGACTCAAAAGATTAAGGATGTAAAATCTCAAGAAATTATAGTGAGCATGCGTGGTCATTTACATGGTAGGCGAGGAATATTTAACCAATCATTGTATGGAAACTTGATGAATATGTATTAATCTTGCCTATAAATGTTTGATTTTTGAACTGATCGAGCGAACACGATTTGGGAGGAGCTATCCCCCGTGTTCCCGGCGCCGTGAATAAAGAATGCCTGCCTTTTAACACTACATTGGTGTTAGGAGGTTTATTCCCGATTTCGGTGACACAGTCAGCCCCAGAGTTGACTCATTGACGGTCAACGTTAGCATACCAAGGTTTATTACACAGTAAAATTAATGTACCTTATATTAATTGTGATTTTACCTCGAGATATCTGATGTGTGTTAGGTACAGCAGGTAGAAACAATAAGTGTTGGGAAATGGCCCTGGGGAGCACCAACATCCAACCTCTAGTACAGCCACTTTTCATTCATTTCTCACCAGCCAGAGCAGGTTGCTCCTGAGCCAGAACAGTTTGGTCAGAAATGCCTGTTGGACTAATGGCTGCAATGCAGGTACAAAAGTGAGTATGAAAGACCACTGTCACTTGACATGTCCACTCTGGACAACAGTTATAGCCTTATAAATAAAGGTAATCAGCACCTTTGTTTGCAGACATATGAAAAATTGCATACTAATATATCAGATGGGTGTAGGTTAGCAGTGTTAATCCATTGATTTTAGCCAGGTGACAGCTGCTTTATTTGTGGATGGATTAGAACAAGGTACATCATACCAGAAACACAAAATACAGGAAATATTAGCTGAAATGCAACTTTAAGAGTAGAAAGATTTCACTCAGCTCTGTTAGCCATCTTACATGTTTTATCTTCTCCCTTGTATTGCTCTTCCTTATTTCTCTACTGTTTCTGAACGAAGGCGATTCTTTAATTTGAATGAGCAATTCAAACCTGACTTGTGTTTTAAATAATCTGGCTACATGTCTCAAACAGCTACATGTAATTTTTTAAATAACTATTAAAGGGAGTAGTGCAAAAAATGGATTGATGGATTGCTTTTTGGCCACAACGGCAAGCAGTTTCACTGAGAAAAGTATTACTCTGTCATCTTTAGGATAATATATCACAAATATATGGAAGATAACCTTGCTTTCTTGAAGGTAAGCAGCCAGCTTGGATTCCTTACACAAAGAAAGGTGGGTAGCTAATCTTTTGCAACTCATCTGGAATACTGACTTGTTCTACTAGATTAATTTGGACTGTATAATACTGTGGTCTGGCTGACCCTGGAGTCTTTTATGGCAGATTGCACAAACAGTTAGCAAAAGAGTTCCTGATCCACAGAACTTCCAATAGAAAATAACCTAGAGAAAGAGACACCAGAGAAGGAAAAAACACAGATACACATAGGCACAGTAATTCTTACCTCATAGAATGCCTACTGTCTAGATCACACAGCCTCACAAAATTACTTTGTATATTCAGAAGAGTTTCCACCTAAAACTTTCAGACAGCTGAGAAAGACCTCACAGGTTGCTTTCTGAGTGCTTCTTTACCAGCACGGTCTTTATCATTCAGAGTGAGCTATAAGAAGTGAAACAAAAATGGAGTTGCAAAAGGATGGTCTAAGATGAAAAATTAAAGTTGCTAAGTATAGCTTGGTTATTAACTGATAGCTACTTTAGAGCATAATTATCTATTTCTAACTCAAGAGTAAACACTATCATTGGGAAAAATTATCTACTGGAATAAATACAGGAACTTGGAACAGTATTAAGAGATTATATTAAGAGATTTCTGAGAAATCAGATTTTTTTTACCAGGAAAACTCCACTCACCAACAGAATAATGTTAAAATACATTTGTGAAGTGCATACTCTTTTGTGCCATAAAGCTAAGCATCGCTTTGGAAAGAAAAATAGGCATATGGTTTTCTTCTGTGTTGTACAGTTAATAGACAATAGACTGACCTATCATGAGAACACAGCAATGCAAAATGTTACCTTGTGCCAAGAGAGAAAAAAGAAGAAAAAGGACAAAATTATTAGGGAAAACATGAATTTCAAAGGAGGAAGTGATTTAATTGCAGGGAAATGAGGAATATTAATATGGGAAAAAACGCTCTTCTGTAGAATTAAAAGGGTATAACAGATAATGGAAAACAAAAAAAAAAGGCATAAATTCTACTTGATAATGTTAGTTTAATTTAAAATGCTGCTAAATCTCCCAGTATACATTAGTGTGTATGTTAAGATTGGTGTGTACATAAAGGCACTCCAACAGAAACACACAATGCAATGCTAATAGGGTTAGGTGCTCAGAATATAAGGTAACATAAGTGCCATTTGATGCAAGAGTTGCTAGGGAAGGCTATTTTTTCCTTTCTGTTAATTAAGTGAATTTAGTGCTTTTGAAAGGTGCCAGATTGACAGTCCTGAGACTGAAGTCCTCTATTCATGGAGCAGCTAGAGCCCAGGCAGTAGCAGCAAAGCTTCCTCACACTGCCCCTCAACCTTGACCTGGAGGGCTCACCTCTAGAGATGAGCCGGGCTGGCGGCTCAGTTTCCAAGCCTGTTCATTCTCTGGCCTCTCTGGGGAGGCTGCTGATAAAGGTGCTAATTAGGGCCAATTGTAGTGGAGGGTTTTGTGCTGTGAACACCTGTCCATTAAGAACTGAACTGGGAACACCAGCTTTTTTCATACAGGGCATTGCACTGCCTCTAACAAGTGAGGATTTTTCAAGCACTGCTGACCCAGGGCCAGTAGTATTCCTGAGGTAGTATCTACAGGAAAGGCAGTTTTAGGATTGCACTAAAATTCACCCAAATCTTTTTTGAGATTAATGGGAAAAATAGTTTTTAAAGGATGATGTCCATACAACTGCTTTAATGACTCCTTTTCTAGGCAGTTGTCTCTCATTGTTCTTGACTTCTGCCTTTGAGATGGGCCTTCTGTCACATCTATCAAACTATTTTAAGAGAACATGAATGACCCAGGGAAAAAACAAAGACAGGCAATACTAATTCAGCAAAGCAATTCACGCTGTCCAAGTTTGCTGTAAATCTGGAGTATGAGAGTGTTTGCACAACCTCCTTTTCTCTGGCATGATAATATGGAGAAAGGGTATCAGTCTCCATTTGAAAAATGGAGCTATGGGAAGGGACTGTTGCATAAAACACTTCAAATGACTAAACTGACTTCTGCCTATTTTATGGGTTGTTTGGGGGCAGAGAGTGGAATACAACTTAGTTTCTGCGTAGGAATACTGTCTTTCCCAGAACCAAACACAGTACCTAAGTTATTGGATGATTGGATACATTCAGATGATTTCTTCTCATTCTACTTTGATGCAGTTTTTATTCGCTTGTGATGATAACCACTACCAATCTAGAAACAAAAACTCCCTGAAACCCCAAGCCATCTAACCTTTCGTAAGTTCTTCCCTTTACTTGATTTAGCAGAGGAAAAACAAGTAAAAATCCCGCTGTAAATAAATGGACAGCTAAGTGAAGGCATTTACAGTGACTAAAAACAGTCCATTTTAAAATAAAAGATTCTTTAAATGTGTATGTTTTGTTTTTTTCAGAAGAGGCTGACTTCAAGCCTTTATTGTCTTTCACCTCCTTCAAGGTGCAATAGAGAGATATAGTAGCTTAGTGTTCTTGACATCAGCAAAGAGGCTGAAAAAACATTATCAGGAAAGAGCCAATCTCTCATAACAGTTGAATAGTACTTTCACTGATAATAAAGGTTTGGGTGAAAGATGAAATGAAAAATGTGACTACAGCTGCTTGTAGCAAAACATGTTTCTCTGTAGCTCTTTTGCCCCCTGTCTTTATTTATATTGAATGGATAGTTGGTGCTTTATGTGACTTTGTTGTTGAATGGAGCAGTCTACTTAGCATGAACTTTTTGATGGCCTTGCTTTCTGAAATGATGTACAAAGGTTTCATGGATTATGCATTAATCCCATTAATTTTCCACTTGAAGATAACATGGGCAGTGGTGGAGGGGTTAAAGACTGAAGAGAGTGAGGCAGGCCAGCACCAAAATCCCCAAATTTTTGCTCACAGAAATAATTTCAAGTGTTACCACCAGTAATGTGCCTCACCTAAGTGTAATATATGGCATCACATCTATTAAGGCAGCTATTAAGCCACTTTTGTGATATTTCTTCAATTTTTCTCAATTCTCCTGTGAAAACTGGAGAGCAATCGAGATTTTACACAAGATCAGTGTTTTTAATCTGCAGCAAGTAACACCTGTACCTACACATTTAAATAGTGACAATCATGCATTAGGTCTACTTGCTCTATTAGCTGATATAGCTCAATTCAAGCTGCCACATGTAGGACTTTGGATAGGATTATGGGATAACATATAAACTTGTTGTTTGAAATAGGTTTGTAGTCCACCAGTTTGGAGTTAAATGCTTGCACCTGATGAGGGACAAACCCATACATGCTTTTTAGAGGAACAAGGCCAAGATTTCAAAAGATGAGTGGTAGTTAGAAATTACTTAAAAACTGTGACACCCTCATTAAAATTGCTTTAAAATATGCCTCTCCCCCTTGGCCGCCACCAGCTCTGATCACCACAAAAGTGAATATTAACACTGGTTCTCTTCCACCTTTTGCACTGAGGTCACAGTGGGGCATCATTCCAGGTTTTTGCTTATTTTCACTAAACAGACAGCCCCATGGGACATGAAGTGTAGCCAGTGTGTTTGGAGTACTTCAAGACATGTGAAAATTCAACTTGAATTATTTTTGACCTGCTCATACACTTCTGTTCTGACACCCAAGCAAGGAGCCAATTGCTACATTCTTAGTAGCCTTCTGGAATAAAAAAAACACCCAAACTTTATTATATTTACCTTGAAAAAAACCCCAAACAAACCAAAACACAGAAAGCCAGGAAAATATCAGCCTTTCTCCAGAAATTAAAACTCAAGATAGGAAATTGAAACAAAAAGGTGCATCCTCCCCTTGCACAAAGACACTCCAAATTTTACCACTGATGTTCATCATAGGAATCATCTCTAGCGTCCTAGGTATTTTATGGGCGTTCCTGGATCATGGGTTAAATTTTAGAGGGAACTGGGACACAATGTTTAGGACAGTGCCAGGAGATAATGAGGTGTTCATCATAGTAAATGGTCTTCCTACAAAAAGTCAGTAGTCTGATGCCAATTAACAGCTATAGTGAAAATTAAGAGAGGCATTAAAGAATATTAATTCTATGAATACTGACATTGATATTTCTGCTGTCAGCTGACAAAAAAAGTAATTAATTGTTATAGTAGACAAGGTGATGAAGACACACCCCACCCCCAAACACCCACAGACAGCCTGGAATGAAAAAGCAGCACATTCAGGACATGTCCCCTCTTTAAGGAGACATTCTCAATACTAAAGCTGATTTGTTGGGGACAAAAGGAATAGCACAGATGAAGCAAGGTCAGAAAGGTGAATAAAAATAAGACAGTTATTATGTCTTTTCTGAAAGCAGAAGCAGATTAGAAAATAGGTCAGAGAGTGCAGGAAAAACGTTATTTGTATTCTTTCAATTTGCAAAGGACATGCATATCTGAATGTAGCGAATTTGTAGTAACCTCTTATTCTAGTCACAGGGAGTGGCATGTTCCATATTATTTCTTATTATTACTAGTATTACAATAGATTTTAAAAAAGATTTTCCTACTAAAATCAAAATCCTGTTGTGATGGATGCTGCACAAACAGTAGGAGAAAGACTCTGTTGTGAAGATCCTACGGACTATGGAAGGCAGCTAAAGTAGGGGCACTGGCACAAGGAGGTGATGTGGTTTTTCAGGGACTCGTACAGCAAACTAGGAAATAATGTGTGTTTCCATGTCCTAAAGCAGTGCCACACCCAAGAAAGACACATACACTTAATAAAACTGCTAAATTTTGCATTTTTCTTTGATGTCTCAAAATGGTAAGAAGTGTCTGATCACAGACTCTTCTTTAGTTGTTTGGAAAATAGAAATTCTTGATCTTATCCACTTCCTGCTATCATGATTTTAGCCTGCTTCTCTCAAGAAATGAATCTTAAGGACAAGTGTGCTATCTGTGGAGGTGTGCATGAGAGGGAAAAGGCTAGAGAAAAGCCAGTTCACTTTCTACTCTTGAAGTTCAGACAAAGCTGACACAGTGGCAGAATTCTCAGATGTTCTACATTTCTAAGCTTTCATTGATGGAAACAGTCAGTGAAAGAAGACCATACCCTCTTGCCCACTGAGAGACTAGTCATCATTTCCCATCATCACTTTCATCTTTTACAGACATCAAAGATTTCCCACAGCATTTCACACTGGAAATGTAAGTAGACATTCTACTGCTACTGGAACTACTTGTTCTTGTTCAGAATAGTTATTGCAACATGTGCACAGATATAGTTGATTTACAGCAGTTGATAAAAACCAACTACTTACAGGTAAGCCTTAAACCCAAGTCTCCATTTAATACAGGAGGACATTGTGCTGTGGAGAAACACCTGCAGTTACTAATGTTACCTCTTCTTTCAAACAGAGGGCTGTGCTAGTCCTAAAATCACTGCTGACCCTTCGTGCTGTTCAATGTAGTATGTACAAGCAAAGCACTGCTGACTCTACTCTTCTTCCAACCACCTTTATGCAAACTAGTGCGACTCTGCAGCTCAGTGAGGAGCCTATGAGTGTCCTACCAGGTGAGCAGCTGGGATGAGTAATGTAATCAGGCATCCCAAACGATACCAGCTCTCGGGAGCTCTGAGAAGATCTCCCGAAGCTTAGATCCACACCATGCTCTTTCTAACTGTTTAAAGGTGTTTTTATTTACTTTTCTACTCTAGTGTTAATGTAGAAACTAGACGGACAAACAAAACCAACAACTACTTCTAACAAGTAGAAGAAAACTGGGTAGTGAAAGAAAGCTCTCAAAACAATGCCCATAAAAATATTTTTAGTGCAAGAAGATCTCTTACA
Organism: Phaethon lepturus; assembly: GCF_000687285.1. Classification (NCBI taxonomy): domain Eukaryota; kingdom Metazoa; phylum Chordata; class Aves; order Phaethontiformes; family Phaethontidae; genus Phaethon; species Phaethon lepturus. The sequence continues at coordinate 14,118 of NW_010527218.1, forward strand.
CAAAAAGGCTTGATTAAAAAACCAAGATGAGCAATTTTAGTTGTTTTAAAAATTCACCCCAAAAAACCTTTTCCTTAAAATGAAGTAATACATTTAAGGTATACATACAAAAAATGACAAAAATGAGTGGAATTCAAGTAATATTTTTTTCAAAAAATAATTATAGTAAATATATTTTAACTTGATTTGAATATTTGTGTGTCTACATTAGAGAGCAAAACATTTCTGTAATAAGACACATGACCATGATCTGATTTTGAAAGCAATGTAAGGTTGCCTTAAGATTGCAGTTTTCTTTAATTATATAAGGGAAAGGTTAAATGCATTAGAAGTCTTAAGAATTTTATTGTTTATCTTTCAAGGACATTTAAAATAAATTTTGCTTTTAGGACCTTACTGCCTTTCCCACATACTTCCTTTAAATTCCTGCAGTATGTAGGGGAAATGCTCTCTAGAAGGCATATTTCCTTGTGGATGTGTGGATTATTCTTCCTTAGTTTCAAGTATCAATGACTGAAATCTTTTCCTAAATAAGTAGTTGACATGTGTAACTAATTTTCAAAAGAACTATCTTCAAGCTTATTACCAAAGCAACTGCTTTAATTCTTAAGATTTAAGCAATATAAGTAAAGGTAATTCCTTTGTTACCCAGTATAAAATCCCTTATTACCCTGTATACAAACCAAAAATGTAAGTAACTTCTAATATATTCACAAAAATTGCTTCAGTGTTTTAGCACTGTATTTCTAATGAGTATCTATCGTGGAATATTGTAGGAAAGAGTTTCCAATGTGTTGTATCTACCATTAGACACATTCAAATTAATAATTTCTATTATCAGCAAAATAATTCACCCACTGTCTAATCTGTAATAAAAAATTTATCATAGTTAGAAACCCAAATTCTTGAGCTTCAGCTGTGTAGATTTTGTTTTTAATTTTTATTGCTATCTTTGGCTTCTAACCTCTTCATGCAAGCTTTCAAAGGAGATAATAAAGCAGCAGAAAACTAATCAAGATTGCAGCAGAACAAGTGCATAGGCACAGTGTTTAGAATTTAACAAACTTAGTGATTAAAAAATTCTGATCGTACAATGATTTGTTTCCAGTGGAGACACAGCTCTCAGGATCATTTTTGAACACAATAATTTATAAGCTTAATATTTAACATAGTCTTGAAATTCATTTTGTTCCCCTCAATACTTGTCGGTGTTTAATTTTCATATGACTGTTTTATTAAACTGAGATATAACAATGACACTTTAGAAACTTTAAGACGGCTGTCTTTCTTTGCACTGGTTTACCCATAAATACTGCATAGAAATAGAAAGTCCTCTAAAATATAAATTGCTCCTGTACAATGAAGTTATTAAAATTGTAGGTACACAGCCCTCAGGTTAAGCTGCTCTATAATAACTGTAGCTGTATTCAGCAACTACAAAGGGACAGTATAATTTCTTTTGGAGGCAAAGTCATTCCTGGGTGGAAATGAATGCAGAAAAATTCTCTGGTGTAACGCAGGACAGCATATAAGAGAATCCTAGCAGAACATTAATCTGAATAGGAAAATTAGTTTCAATACTTGAGGATATTTACTATTATTCTCTGCTCCCTCATTTTGGTTGGGAATAGCATTTTGTGAAGGACAATGCAGACTGAGTTGTTTTCGTAGAATCATAGAATAGTTTGGGTTGGAAGGGACATTTAAAGGTCACCTAGTCCAATGCCCCTGCAGTGAGCAGGGACATTTTCAACTAGATCAGGTTGCTCAGAGCCCCATCGAACCTGACCTGGAACGTTGCCAGGGATGGGCATTTTCTTAATATGGGAAAGGTTTCCTATGAAAAGTAACAAAAGAAAAATAAAGTAACTAGAAAACAGTGAGTAACTAAAACAAGATTTGGACAGAAGTTGTAGATTAGAATAAAGTTTTTTAGGACAAAAAGGCAGGGGAGATAAATACTGCTGTTAATTATTTTACTATTGATGCCTTGAGCCAAAATGAGTGCAATTATGTATAAATGTTCTTCATTTGACTTATCCATGCAGCATTTGACAGTAGTTCTGCCTGCTTCTGAAAGGAGTCAAGGTAAATGTTGATCATTACATATCACTTCATGAAAAAAGTAGAAGACAACCTACCGTCTGCTCTTCCTTCCTTTCTTCCTTCCTTCCCTCCCTCCCTCTCTCTGGAACAGTCAAATTAGAGTTGTTTACAAATTCGGGCCAGAATATGAAAAGACACATAGTGAATGCAGCCTCTGGAATCTTGATTAATTAATATGTATAAAGTCCATTGCTCATGGAAGTCCTCTTAATGTTTCTTGCTGTCATCATCCAGGCAGGGACAGTCAGTGAAGTTAGCAGTATGATTTAGAAGATTTGGGAGATCTTTTATTTTCTTATTTTCATTTGTGGTTTACTGAAATCAGCAACTGAAACATCTGGATTGTAGGAATCCATGTGATCAAAAAAACCCCTTAGGACTTTGCCTAGTTCTTGTATTCAAAGCTGTGCAATGGTAGAAATGAATGTACCTGAAAACTCATGACACTGACCTTGACAGCCAGGGAGCTTCCTTTCTGTTTGATTATTTGAGGTTTTTCTATGGCAATTAGACACTGAATTATTGAAAAGTCGTAACATGCTATGAGATTCACTGGGCAAGCAGTTTACCGGTAACAAACAGAATGTGCATCGGTAGTTGTGTTGTCTGAGGTAGACTATTTTCTCAACCTAAACATATTTATGCAAACAATGCTCAAGCCTGAACCTTCTCTTTTGTTGTTGGACCAGAGATCAGTCTGCTTCTGATTTAAAATGCAAGGCTAAATTTAAAACTTTAGTAAAGGCCAATCTCTGAATAATCCTTTAAGGATTATTGTAATTAAGGGACTAATCCTTAGATGCTTCTTAATCTGTGTCCATTTTAAAATCGAGTGTCACTTCTTGCATCACAAAAGAGAGAAGAAGAGGTGAAAATGACAAAGGTTTAAACATTAACAGCCCTTCCTGTCACCTCATGCATCTCAGCAATACAAACAGGTGGAATATTTAAAACCAGGAGGCCATTAAAACAAAACCAAACCACAGAAACCCCACCCCCACAAAAAAACACACCCATGAAAACCAAGTGAGATTTTAAACGTGGAGAAAATGTTGACAGTAAGAAATATTCTTCGTGCAGATAAGGCAAATACAACTTAAGGACATATATTTTACGCTGCCAACTTGTGAACCCTTTCTGCATGAACCCTCAAATGCCTGTCTGCATAAACCCACCCTGACAAGAAATTGTCCTTCTCCCCTTTAGAAGCCTGTCTTGAGAAAACATCAGTAACATCAGCTTTTCTAATCACTCTAGCATTTATAGAGCCTTGTTTATCTTGTTAACATGGAAAGTACGAACTGGACAAGCAGGCCAACTTAAGTTTTAAAATTCGCCAGAGAGGGAGATGTTAAAATAAATAGTGATGAACTAGTGATGAACTAGTGATGCACATGAGTGAAGCTTCATGATCTAATTTAAGAGATTTTGAGATTCAAGACAGGTGCCATACCTATGGTGCACAATCAGTGAAATGAAGCAACAAGGTAGCATTGCTGGACTAAAACACTTGTCAGCAGTATACTGCCTATACCTCTTAATCAGCTGCTATTGTTTAAAAAGAGTGGTCATGCTCTCTGCTTGCAGCAGTCCTGTTCTAAGCAATGTAAAGAAGGAGGCAGGAAAACCAAGACAATGCTACTAGTCTTGGAAAGTTAGCCTGTCTTCCCAATTTTGCTATTATCAATCTAGATCTTGGCAAGACACAGACCTGTATGCCCATTTCTGTATCTGTAAAATGAGAATATTTACAAATGTTTAGAAAAGAGTTATGGGAAAAAAACACCCTAGAGATTGTTATTATGAGTAGAAAAAGAGTGAGAACCAAATAGTCCATGCAGCTGGTGCTGCGTTAGAATCGTGTGAATGGACAGCACTGGAAGCTGTATGAGTTGGAACAGGAGCATAGCAAGGCTTCAAAACAGGGTGAGAAATCATTAGGAAGCATTTGAAAAAAGGCTTTCATTTATACCCTTTGGAAATAGCATGTACTTCTTTTTTTCTCCCTGAAACATGCAAGTTTCACAGAAATACCATGCTGGATTATTTGGCAAGCCTTCAGAGGCAGGTGTTCAACACGTAATTATCCTACGGACTCCATAAGAGTGATTGCTCCATGATACACGTTTATCTTTAATCTAATATAGTTTACAGAGTTGTGTGGGGTTTTTTTCTTCCCCTGTGACAAATTACACTGTACTTTATGGAAATGTAACATTTTGTATGAATGGCTGGGAGCAGCCATGTTGCATGATAATGAGCAAGACAAAGTAGCTCCACTCTTATTTGCAACTGGCTCAGACCTTTCCATTAACAAATTAAAATCTCTTCAAATTTATTTACTAATATATTAGGAGAAGCTTCAGGCTAACCCCCATTGACCTGTATTATATAGCAAACAACTGTAGCAGTGAAAATAATTAATAGAAGGTATTGCACCTCCTGCTTGTTTCTTGATCACACTCTGGGGTCGGCTGCATAGTGGGTTTGCCATCTGCATTCTGTTACAAGGCCACATTTACTTAAAAATTATCAATTATATTTTGAAATGACTCCCTTTAGTTGAATGCTCTTTATTCAAGGCATCTTCTATTTTCAAAGCTTGTGAAAGCAGGTACATGAGAACCTTTTCCTTTTCAAAACCTAAAAGTAACTTTCTGTATTACCTGCGCATGCAAAATGAGTAAACATGCAACAGCAACTACTAGTTATATTAGTCAGTACGACACTAGTGCCCTTCAGGTGGAAAGTATTGCAGTAAACTTCCCGTTGTCAACTATGCTACCGTAATGAGCATGAGACATGACTGGTCATTAAAAAGTTTGGTGTGTTACCTTCATTCAGAGAAACGTGGGCTGCTAATGAGAATGCAATCGGTAATATGTGGGAGTCCATTTTAGATGAACTGACAAGAATGCTGTAAATTGCTGACCTCTGCTTCCTTTCATCACCAATGACCAGGGTGGGCCTTTTCTCCTTTGAAAACAGTTACTTCTGAGGTTTTAATCTGATTTTTAAAGGAGAAGCTGATTATGAGGCATAGAACGATAAAAAAAGATTGTGACAGAAAATGCAGTTTCCAGTTGCAGAGACACTGAATGACTGAAGTTTAGGTGCCAATAATGTAAATGGTGGGCACATATACATGCTTCCTTTGTATCAATATGAATAGCTACAGTAAAAGCTGTCATATGGTGACCAGCTGGTAAGACTTAGCCCTACACAACAGATACAATTTTTAAGACGGAAGTCAAGATGTCACTTTAACATGACAGTGAAATGTATTTAGATTTATCTGCAAGGAGTCCCAGGGTTAAGTGTTACTGAAGGTGCCAAGTAACAGTGGCACAAAATACACACTCCACACAGAGTTTCTGCTGGCTGAAGTCATGAACAGGGACCTAGACAGTTGCAGTCTAAACCATGAGAGAACACATCTGGGGACATGCAGAGCTGCACTTAGGGAAAATACAAGGGCAGTGCAGTGCCTGGATATATGAATAAATTTGCATGTTCCTGGATATGCTAACAAATTTCACACAATGGATGTTATTATATGAATAAAGGCAATCGTGTCATTTGGGAAAACATAGATTTCTACACCATTTACTTAGTGTTTTGTCACTTGTTTTTTGTTGAAAAGCAAACAGCAAATAAATGTTCTAGAACTAATAGTAGGTAATCATCATTCAAATATGTTTAGAAAAAGAGATTGTTAACAATTTTATTATCATTAGTTCTATAAAAATGAGAAAATATTCTCTAAGATAACCAGAATATCTAGTCTGTCTATGTATTTCCAATATAATGTTTTCATATATACAAATAAGGGGATATTAGCGATTACGTTTCACTATTGACCTCTTGTGGTCACGTTGCATGATCGCACGCAAAAGCGTTAAGAGTAGCAAGGAAATCGCTGAAACGTTCCCCTTAAAAGAAAGCATCTCAGTGTAACTTCTGCAGCATAACACAGGAATATTAATTATAAATTCTTAAGAAGTGTGTTTAAATTAGCTTAAACAGTTCGATATTAAGAACGAATTAACCATTCAGAGTAGAATTGTTCGGTTTAGAAGCAACAGAGTATTTAGTTCAGTGGTTCACAAAGTTTTTGGACTTGGAGCATTTGTCAATCTTTAACAATTGTTGCAGATGATGAATGGAATACAATGAGCTTAATTTGTCTGCAAATAAGGAAGTAAAAAAAGAGCAGCCAAGAACATCTTAACTGAGAAGAAGCAGAGATCGGCAAGGGAGCAGAAGGCAAGTATTGGGGAACATATGCATGGACAGGCAAGGTATACCCTGGCTGGCACTGCTGATAGTCGGTCTCTTACCATATATTGGTCAGATTTCATGAAATAATTATACTGTAGTGCTGAAAGTGAATTTCTGCTTCCACATCCATGGAGTCTAATCCAGTTCACAGCTTTATATGTGAACCCGGTTACATAAAGGTGTTGTCTTGCAGTGGATCACAGATTTGCTGTCAATACAGCTACACCGACAGAGCCCTCTTGCGGGAAATACTGCACATACTAGCAGAAAATTTTTCTGTTCAAGCATCTACTCTCCTTTCCTGAATTATATTCAGAAAGCATTATTTGTCAGCATATATTAATACCATTTCAGTTTTTCATGTCTTCTTAGACTATTACATCAGCTGGAGCACATAATTTTTTATACCATGCAACAACACAGCTATTCTAGCAGACCTTGATCATTTAGATGTAACATTACAAATCTCATTGCCAGCAGCCAGGTCTTTTTTTCCAAAAAGGAAAAGAACAACAATGACAAAAAATTTAAAAAGGGATACAATACAACATTATGTTCTTCTTCTTCTCTATTAAGTATTCAGCTAACCGAGAAGTAACAATTAGCAGCAAAAGGCAGTCAGTGATGTGGCATGTAATTACTGTCCCCAAGGTCTCATCAGGAGACTGGTGAAACCAATAGTGATCTGTCCACTGATTTCATCAGTCTGTGTTGAGTTCTATTCTGTTATGAGTTCTATTCTGTTAACATATTTACATGGCAGTCTTCACCCTTCCAGAATGGCAAACACACATAATTATTTACTTATCATTAGTATTATTATTGTGTTTGAACTTGTTAATTTTTTGAAACAAAGCTTGTGAGGTTCAGTGTTTTGGTTTGAAGGGGAAAGGGGAGAGAAGGAAGACGAGAAATAAAAGAAGTAAGAAACAGATTACTTTCAGCACTGATGAATTCACCATTTAGGCTCCTCCACAGGAAAGATAACCACAAGAAGCTATTTTTAAGAAATAATTCCCTCTGGAAGCTCTACATGCTCTAACTTCTGGTGCTAATGATCACTCAGAATACTACTACCAAGATCATTTCCCTGCTTGAGGACTTGATCACAGTGTCCTTGAAAAGGAACACATTTTGGCTGCTCTTCTGCTTAGCTGATACAACAAACCTAATTTCTCCATGATTTCAGATCAGGGTGTTCTAAGTCTCTGCTAGAACTGTGCCATACATAAGAGCATTTTGTCATTTCCTTCACAGCCTCAGTGACTGCACATCTGTTAACCTTTAAGCTAAGGCTACTTGCAGGTTTTTTTTAATGGCCACTTCCTATACAAGTATGTTCATATTACAATTTCAAGGCTCATTGTTACCTTTGCAACACTGAGGTCTTGAACCATTATGCAGGATACATAGGGATAGGAATACTAAAGGTAAGGAAACTGAAACACTGAGAAGCTACGTCACTGACCAACTTCATAGAAGATTAAGGTCTTCACCGATGCCTCTAATACTTGACATTTGGGTGGTCACCTACCCAGTTGTCCCTTCCTATTTGGATCAGACAGGTTCCATTTCTTTTGTTCTTTTCCATTTTGGAAAGCTTCCCTCTCTTCTCCTTTTTTCTTTTCTTTTACCTTTCTTCTTCTTGGGCTTCAAAATGAAAATCTAACATTGGTTAAGACCTGAAGAGGTATGATAATAAAGGAAACAGGAAGAACTAGCAGAATCTAATTGTCCTTAATTCTCAGAAGTAGGAAGTCTTACTGGTTCTTGAGCTACCTAGTGAACTGATGATCATTCAATCATTTACTTTGATAGAGTTCAGGAAATCATAGAATCATATAGAATCATAGAATAGTTTGGTTCGGAAGGGACCTTTAAAGGCCATCTAGTCCAATGCCCCTGCAATAAGCAGGGACATCTTCAACTAGATCAGGTTGCTCAGAGCCCGTCCAACCTTACCTGGAATGTTTCCAGGGATGGGGCATCTACCACCTCTCTGGGCAACCTGGGCCGGTGTTTCACCATCCCCACTGTAAAAGATTCCTTCCTTCTATCTAGTCTGAATCTACCCTCTTTTAGTTTAAAACTGTTACCCCTTGTCCTATTGCAACAGGCCCTGCTAAAAAGTCTGTCCCCATCTTTCTTATAAGCCCCCCTTTAATTACTGAAAGGCTGCAATAAGGTCTCCCCAGACCCTTCTCTTCTCCAGGCTGAATAACCTCAACTCTCTCTTGTAACTATCTTGCAATACCCAATTTACCTTTTTCAGCATGATACAAATGATACAAAAAGAAAATTGCCCTCCTTGGAATTTACAGACTGCTTAGCAGCAGACAATTGGTACCTGATCCTGCAGTGCCAGTGCCAGTTATAAAGACCTAAGTCCTCTGGTTCTTATCTGCAATCCAATGAATACTTAAAAAGCTACCAGTTTTTATACCAGCTTGCTGGTACACTGATGAAGACACTGAAAGGCAAAGATATGCCTATCTCTGATTGCATAAACTATTCCATTTTGAAAAATACATTGACATGAGCCTGTTCAAGGGAAAGTGTGCATGCATTTTTAGCAGCTCACAGGTCATCACCCTACACCAACTCATCTACAAAACCCACTCAGGAACTTTGGAAAAAAGTGAACCTACTGATTGATCAGGCAGCAGATCACACTTGAAAGGCTAAATTCTTTGAGCTTTCCAAGGGTCTGTCAATATGTTTTATGCTTCTCATTGCCACTCCAGCTTCCAAGCCCCTGGACCCATGAAAAAATGGAATAATTTTAGAACACGTTTTCAGATTAAGTGTCAACATTCTCGCTTTCTTCATCAGTGTGATAGCAAGAAAAAGAACTGAACTTCATTGTGTGTAAATCGACTGCTAGCACCAACATGGGAATGGAAGAGAGAACATTTTAGGACTAGAGTTCTTAGAAGGCTTTTAGTCTTTTTTTTTTAAGAACTTCTTAAATAATTGTAATTGGAAATAAAAATTGTAGTGTTATTAAATGAAGCATTATTCTGTGAAGAGGATGGAGCAGATTGACAGAACAGAACACTCTGCATTTAGGCATCAAAAGCAGACAGATTTTCAGAAAAGCTTAAAAAAATGGCTACCTTTTGAGAGTGAGTCCTGTTGAAAATTGACTATAAATGTCACAATGGGGCTACTAGATAAAGAGGCCTTTTAAAAGTTAATGACCATCAAGCATAAGAAAACTTGCCTTTGTTACACAATTCTTGTATGACTCTGGTTAGAAGAGAATTTCTACTTAACATCCCTGTATTCAAACATTCACTTAGGGCAGGGTCCTTACTCAGACATATAGTGTCAGGAGTGTGCCCTGGCTTTATACTACTGTCACATTACACATATCTGTTTGAAAGAAGGTACTTTGAATGACATATACCTCTGTTTCTCTAAAAAGAGAGCTGAACTTCCAGCTATTTTAATTTCTTATCTTCAAATATTTTTAGTCTGGCTTAAAGTTTTCAGAAATCTGGTGATTTTGATTAGCAGGAGCTATCATTATATGATTTGTAAGTTTCTGATATTCCTTTGCTACCTCAACTTTTGTGGAAAAATATCTGCCTAAATTCTTTCAAGAAGCATCATTTTCACTCAAAAATTTTACTGTGAAGTGAATTCAGGCTGGACAGATATCTTGTAATCCACTGTTTGAAGACTTAATCACTTTGACCTGTGTATTACATCACCATTATTTTAAGTAACAGGATGTGAGAAAATCCCAGAAACAAGATCTATCTCTGCATTCTGTTCCAGTATATTTTCATATATGAGTAAGTGAAATGGCACATATATAAAATTGATATAAACTGATGTATCATCAGGCTCAGTAAGTCATTTGAATACTGTTGAAAAAGTTTCAAGCTGTATATTCAAGTGAAAGCAATTTGTACTTTCTAAGTACAGCTTAAGTAAGAGTTTAGCAGAGCCCAGTGGTCTGAAATTTCGAAATTAATCCTGGCAGATTGTCTGCTTTCTCACTAGGGAAGTCAAAACCTGATGTGTTAGTGAACAGACAAAAGAAAGCAGCAATATTTTTTTAATTGTTCTTAAATAAACAAATCAGAAGCCCCTTCCATCTCAATAATAGCAATTGGAATATCACTGAGAAAGCAGAATTCTGTTGAGCTATACACATTTGCTAAAAAGCTTTAAATTTGCACTTCTATGCTAAGCAGAAGAGAGGAGAACTGTAGGTGACACCTTGGAGTTATTTTCCCCTGCAGCTGCATGTTACTGCTACCTGGAACATTGTAAAACATAAAGCATTTTGCTGGAACTGTCCTCTCCAGTAGGGAAGTTGCAGTATCAGGTGTGACTGTGGCCTCTGTACTTATATGAGCAAGCAAGTCAATCCAACATTTCCCAACATTACTTTTAAATAAGGCTCCTCTACCAGTCACAACTGTGATCCAGGTTTCACCTGTACAGGCTACCCTTCTTTTTTTTCTCTGTCTAGACCCATTTTGCTTTACATGCATTTATGTACTGCTTTCCTCATAAAAAACATAGTATTTTTACTAATCACATTTAGAATGACCTTGGACTCAATGCTGAATTTGTTTAACTAGGCTTTTACTCCTATGGGGAGCCTATAAGAGGAGAGCAAAGGTGGCATCTGTGCTTAGGTCTATCTGTTCAGATATGATTGCAAATAGTCCTATTAACATTCAGGCAAGACTGTATGATAACTACATACTTACTAGAAGAAACAACACAAGCCAACTCCACACAGCAGTGGAATAGTGATCTCCACAAAGCAAGTAACAAAAATCTTTGCTAAGCCAGGCTGGTTTTGGATCACTGTTCATAGAAAGAAAACTTATTTGTAGAATTTGACTTAATTTCATGAAAAGTAACATAAAAACTGCAAGCCTTTGTTCCAGTGGCATGATCTCCTGAACAAGAGATGAGGCTCTAAATTCTGAATGTGGCCTCCGTCAGCATGGGAGCTGTCACTGCCTGCAAATTCTATAGTGAGAGCCCATTAGAAAGTGACATAATGACATAAATCAGGATTATCCCATTCATGGCCTATGGGATGTCTATCACTAAGTTCTGAAAGGATGAGTGATTTTCAGTCACTGAAGTGTTCCCTGCGATCTTTAACTGAAAAAATTTTCATTACTGAGGAGACTTAGGACACTTTTAAATTGACTTGCCACTAATTCTTGCAGTGCCAGGACTATCTCCAGTGTGTGCTTAGAAACGTTGTTGACACTTTGCTGCCCTTTCTTTATGGTAGCTGCACAGAAGCTTGCACACTATTGCCAACCTGCTACATTGTAGTGCAGTGAGTAATTCTGGAGGTGGGCTGAGGACAATATGCCAAGCATGCAAGTCTCTGCTGAGTCCCTTGTAACTGTACCAGTTGCACAGGGAAGTGAGTTTTGAGCTTAGATAGAAATCCAAGCAGAGTTCTAAGTAGGAGATTTGGGCTTGCAGATCTTGTAGCAATACAATCCCAACCTCCTTAACTTTAGGTAAAAAACTGACACAGCAGAATCAAGCGAAGGATATTGGGATTTTCAGATAGTGCATGGTTTATAAGTGAACAGGTTAAATAACCTAATAAAAAGTTTCTCTAGAAGCACTTGGGAGTTGAAGTAAACACAAATCTAGCAGGAATATACCAGAAAACTTTGGAAAATGATCAACAATTCTTTGTTGCAATCCAATATCTATTTCCAAGGCCGGCTTTTTCCTCAGAAAAAAACTAGAATGCCATCCAAATTCCATGGAGAGGTCCAGTGAAGATAACTAGGGTCAGACATAGCCCAGCGATTGCAAGTCCACAGGGATGAGGCAGGCCTGAGGTGAGGCCAGGAAGGCAGCCTGCCAGTCATGGTATGGGTGCAGATCAATGAGGTCCGTTGCCAGGCACAGGCCCTGAGCTGTAGCCCAGGCAGGGGTCAAGCACTAAATCCTCAGTTTAAGTTCAGCTCCCCTGGGAAGGGGGTCCATCCCTCGCTGAAGTCTCCTGCAGAGCTATCTGGGAGTACCCACTCCAAGGGAAGGAGGGTAGCCGTCAGCTGTGCGATTGCGAAGTTTGCCCTCAGCTCAGGTAGCCAAAACTCCAGGAGTGGAGATGCTCTCAGGGACAGAAAAATGTGGGGAAATCAGTAACTGTTTGAGTCAGATTCCATTTCAAAATTTGGAATTCATGAGAGGCCAAACATGATGAATGATTCTTCCTTCAATTTTTAACAAGGGAGCTTAATCTTGAAATGATTACCCTGGCCAGGAAAGATGGCTCTGGCCAGCTATCAATTGCACTCCCTGCCCATCCATTTTCCTCCAAGTAAAAATAACTTTTGATGTTTTCAGTAGAGGACTGAGTTTGCAACATCTCACTGTATAAGGAATCCAGAAGACCTAAAGCATGAGACAAGACAAATCCATAATGTATTAAAGCTCTTGATTTGAAATACTCCTAGCTTTTCAGTGAGTTCAGCTGAAAAGTAAAAATTAAATAGAAATTGGAAGCATGAACATTGTTTTCTTAACAATAGCTCAACTGGGTGCATGCAAATTGCTGTCAGTGGAGAACCTCATCTACAAGAACAGTATGAATCCAGGGCCTCACTATACTGTCAGAAGTAGAAGCACTGTACGTGCCAACATTTTTTCATCCCTCTTTTACTAACTGGTTTTACTGTCTTTGAAATGGAGATGAAGAAAAATAAGAAACACCTACAATACAGTAATCTTCGAGTGTAACTTAGTAGTTTAACAGGAGCCTATTTTGGGTAATTTTGTCTTTAGCTCATGCAGGTATAGATTTCTGAGATTTATGCTTTGATTCAATGAGGCTTGCTGCTGGATTTGGGCATAGCACATTTGTTCATTATCCTAGACTTTTTGCAGTTGATGATACAAAATGTACCCTAAGCACCAAATCCTGGATAATAAATACTCTGGACTACACAATTCAGTGAAGCCAGGCATCGGAAAATTATTTTGCTTATAATCAGAGATGCAGAATTAAGGTAAAGAGGTTCCCCACAGCATTTAATTCCTATAATAAAACAGAAATGGAAGAAAAAAAATGTAAAAAAAAGTCTTAGCTATATATCAAAGACACCTTGGTCTTTCTCTAACACTCTATTTGGCCAAGGTATTAGATGGTTCAGTTTCATATTTCAAGGTGTATTTTCTTGCTTACATATATTATTCTGTTCATGAGAAGCAGAATCCATTACAAATTTTGTAAGCTTCAGCTCCAGCTGAGGAGAATTGATTTTTTTCTCTTCTTACAAAGCCTTGCTTGCACCCAGCGGGGCCACTGTTGAGCTACTGCATCTTTGATCACCACAGCTCAGAAAGTCTCGCTTCCTAATGAGCGTGCATATCTTGTCTGTAGCATCTTCAGCCAGAACCACTTTATTCACAGAATGTTCCACAGAACATTCAAACTCTGTACACTTTTAAATACTACTTCTGCAACACAGATGTGAAGCCAGACAATTTCAGTCTGAACTCAAATGGATATAAGTTTGTGATGGACACAAATGATCATCTGAGGCCAAGTTATAGGCAAGCCTCCTGCCAATCTCCCTGTCTGAACAGTAAACAGAACAATTGTACTGATAGGACTTTTCTTAACGTGAAGTTGCAATTAGGAGTCCCTAAATCACATGACTCCAGACATATTCCACTGTATCCATCTATGCTCCAATAATACATAGTGCCTTTAAACAACTAAATACACACCTGTATTATTAAATACCTAAAGTTACCAACTCTTAAAAAGCTAGGTGTTTTCAATCTTAAAAGTGCCCAGTTATAATTTAACAACTTGTTGTGCACATTAAATTAGATGCAACTGATCATATTTCAGGGCTGCAATTTAATTAGTATTTATTTTCTTTCAAAGGAGCTGCAACGTGGTATAGCCATATGCACATCAACAGTACTGCCTTTTGGGCCTTATTAGAAATGCTGGCTTTGCATTCTTGGGAGAGTGCCTTGTAAGTTCAGCTCTTCAGTACAGTATTTTTGGTGCTCCAGAGACCAGCTATCTTCCATTTTCTGTAACAAGGACAGCAAGAAGTTACAGAGTGAGTTAAGTTTATATAGCATAAGAAACGTATTGTATATACATCACTCTGATAACAGTAATAATAGAAGTTGTATTTTTTAACTGACACAGAAATCTATATTCACTTCACCTTCCTTGGCATGATATAGTACTTTTGCTAGAGAGCTTACTACCTTATTTCTGTTTCAACAAAAACGATTCCAGGGTATAGAGTTTCTGTGTCAAGTTGTATTTTGGCATATTGTATTAACCAGATGTCAGAAATCATGGGAACAAGTCATTATAGGACAAGCGAGAACATGGGACGAGTGAGTGCACATTTTAATTTGAAGAGATGATAAAAAGACTGTGGATTCCCTGCAACAGAAAAATTTATCTTCCACTCCCTGGACAAAGTAACTTATTTTGGGCAAAGATGACATTTTTCCTAGTTCATCATATGTAAATTGAAATGCTTTGCTTGAGATTTGCACCAGATGGTAAGGAGTTTCAGAACATTTCTTGCAAGCACCCTGTGTCTTCCTGCTTGCAAACCACCTTATTTGAATGTTGTTATATGAATTAATGATATAGGAGTAACACAGTAATTTACAACACAACCAGCATTGTTGCAAGTGTATGAAAACAAAGACATTACTCTAAAAGCAAAGGAATATTCTACACAATATGGCAAAAATATTACTAAGTAAAAAGAATTAAATAAAAAATTTGACTGTAATATATGATTCTGTGTCTGGTATCCCTGTTTTATCTATTGACATGTCTCATGTTTTCTCTGGTCCACCACAAGCTCGGTACTCATATATCACCTGTTTCAACCATCTACGACCTCTCTACTACATGCTATAGAATAGCATCTAGCACTGGCCTAGGAGCGGGCTTTCCCTGTGTGGGATGATGAATGGGCAAAGAGGAATCCTCTCAAACAAATGAATGTCATCGTTAAGCGATTTAAAGAAATGGAACTGTGGTAATTCGCAAGCACGCCACTAGATGGCGGGTTATGATTGCTTTAGGCATCCCGCACTCAGCCGTAGCAAGGCAGCCGATAGGGACAATCAAGTTACAATCGCTGGGGTGGGGAAGGTGCGTTTACAAGAACCATTTATGAAATCTAATGTTCCTTTTCTCAAGACTGAAAATAGTTTTGAAACTATTCCCCACTCTGTCTTTAAACTTGGTAGGGTTCTTTAACACACAAGGGCTATTTTCCTGAGTAGTTTCTGTTTTGTTTGTTTTAAACAGGAAAAACAAAGAAAACTGAGAATATTTTCTCTATTTTTTAAATACATTCTAAATAATTTCGAAATGAACTGTTAAATTAGAATGTAATGAACATATGTTTATTATTTCTTTTTGTGGAAGGACCCATGAGTCAAAAGCTAGGGACTAACGATTGTATTCAAGAGTAGGAATACAAGAATATTCCTACTTCTCCATTGCCATTCCTTGATTGATTCTTATACCATCATTCTTGCCAGTGAAGAAAATTTGTTCAGTTTTGGCCCATTCTGAAATGATGACCCATCAGGTAAAATGCTTTAGAATTTGAGAGAAATGCCCTATAAAAAAGTGAGCTAATATAATTACCTATAGAGCTAATATTTCAACATGGGTTAGATTCTATATCATATTAAGCCAAGTCTTGATTGAAACAGTTAGTCAGTTTAACAAACAATTTAAATATTAAGCCAAAATTGCTTGGTAGGGAAGAAATGTGTATAGACAATACAGAAAAGGAAAGCTGATTTTTAAGCATTTCTACACAAAGATCTTTCAACAACTGGAATTTGGAGCAGAACTAGTTCTTTGTTCTTAGCTTACATCCAGCCAGCAAATGCACTGCTAGCTTTCCAAAATTCTTTTCTGATTCTTGATATACAAGAGATATTGTAGAAAATGGTAAGTGCTACATGCACTTCTTCACTACGAGGGTGGTGAGGAACTGGAAATGGTTGCCCAGAGACGTTGCGGATGCCTCATCTCTGGAAGTGTTCAAGACCAGGTTGGATGGGGCTTTGAGCTACCTGTCTAGTGGAAGGTGCCCCTGCCCATGACAGGGAGGTTGGAACTAGATGATCTTTAAGGTCCTTTCCAACCCAAACAATTCTATGATCCTATGCTTTTATAAAAAAATCAAAACAAATGACCTCTGTTGTATGAGCAAATAATTTCTAAATTCTGGTCCTGAATTCCTTTGTTTAAAAATAAAATTAGAGGAAGGAAACCTTTCCAATAGTCTGAGAAAAGAAATGGTATTCTTTCAGTCTAAAGACACCCTTTGAACATCTAAATTATGAAGAAAAGAAAATCCTTTTTTGGAAGATGGAGTCTTTCTGTCATTCTGGTTGCCAACAAAAACAGATAATATTGCTTTTCATTTCTTCTCCTAAAATTTTATTTGTCTCTGTGAGACTTAAAAATTCAGGAAGGCTGATGAAGAGAGGTGGTGATAGATGCTAAATCAACCACTAGGTTGTCTTGCATGAAATAAATCCAAAACTAAGTGTTTTGCTACCAGCTGTATGCTAAAACAGGTACTAAACAAATGTCTATGTTGCACTGAATTACATATAGCTAATACTTACCTCTATGAAGTGACCAGCAATGCTACCAAATCACAATTCTCTAATCACATGTTAGTATCTACAGTAAGGCGATGGTCAGATTTGGAACACTGACTTACACAATCATCAGCTCTCATTTATTTGCTTTTTCACATTACAAAAATCCTATTTTATGGCATTGCTGGTGATTTCAACAAAAGGTGATCGAACAAAAGTCAGTCCAATTCCCCAAAAGAGCACAATGCAGAAATTGCTTCCATACATGTCCCACCTATTACACAGGCACTGAGATTTCTGTTGAACTGGCATGAGGAAGACCAGAAGAGCATAAGGTACAGATTCTTCAGTGGTTCCAGAGGGCAGAATGTGACCATGCATGGTGTTGATCCCTATCATAGGTGACTGATTTTTTTGTCTGCTATCATGTTCCTGACAACTCTAGAAAAATACACTTTTTGGCCATGTTACACACTGACATCTGCAGTTTGACTATCTGTTTGTCACTGGGATTAAATCCATCCAAGCTGAGTACACAAATCCATCTTTCTGTCTATTTGTGGACGTTACATATACTCTGAAAAGTTTACTCAATTTATTGGAACAAAGAAATACACGCAAAAGCTCCTCAATGCATAGAGATGCTCTGCCTAACAGGAGTCACTCTGCTTTGCAGAAAATAGTATACTCGTTTGAGAATCATTCCTAAAAGCTGCATGCTATAGAACATAGATCACCTTCCTCTATAATAACACATGAAAAAATAACTGTGCATGTCAAAAAGGCATAATTTTATTTATATATATAAAAATAGAAATTAAATAATATTAAATAATGAAACCAATCACAAAAAGCACAGTTACAAATGAAAGTTAAAAGATACAAAGTCATGTTTGATAAAAAACAAAACAGAAAAATCAGCAAAGTTAAGGCAAGATGCCTGTGAATGAATTTAAGGATGAGGTCAAGAAAACTTCATGATTAAAAGCACTTGAATGGATGAAGGCTGTGAAGGAGAAAATTTTTTCATTCAAACACTTAGTCCATTATGGAAAACAGTCCTTATAGACAAATAAATAAAACAGAAATGAAGCATGCATACATCATCTCCCAGACAAGTTTACAGAAAGCAGTAATAGGAAACATTAAATCATTTTTATTTACTTCAGTGGTTGCTAATGACACCTAGGTGAAGTATCAAACTCTATTAAAAATGTCCTAAGAAGTTGCCTTATATAATAAATAACTGATGGAAGAGGAGCTACTCATGAATATATTTTAGCTGGAGAATTCAACTTCTCTCTAATAATAAAACAGTTCACCATAATTTTACTTTTTAATGTTTTTAATATATTAGTCAGTCTGAAAGTTCATTTCAGTTTCTAATTATTCAAGAGATTATTAAAAAATAACATCATAAATTCCTGCAAAAGTAGCTGAATTTCACTTTCAGTTATCAGCTAATGTAGGGCAAATTACTCTCCAACATCAAAACAGGGATTCCACCAGCAAAGCAGAGGGTGAAGTACAGTCCAGTCATGAAGACATTAACTAGTGTTTGTAAAATGGATCCAAGAGTTTATTCCCAGACTGTCATGGATTGTTGCTAGACCTCTTGTGCCCAAATCCTTCACCCATGGAATGGAAGCAACTGTATCGCTTTATTTCAAAGACACACAAATACCACTGTTGAAAGGAAAGGGAAGGAAGGAAAGAGTACATGTAAAATCTTGGAATTAGCAAGTGTCCAGGTTAGGAAACAAGAGTGAAACCCTGGTTACATTAAAGTCTCAGGGAATTCTGCCTTCAACTCTATGGCTTTTAAGATTTCCTTTGCCTGTAGTGTGAATGACCTCTCTCAAAGTTTATCCCTGCCTGTGTCTACTACTTTTTCCTCAGATAACTTCCCTGCAATGTATCATGTCTGGTAGGATGCATTAGCATTTAACACTGAGAAAGTCCCTCAAACTGCTGAAACCATGCTCCTCTGGCAAGGAATAACATTTTCTACACTCTGTGAATTTGAGTGACAGACAGTATCATGGTATAATGCATCTGTTCATGAACATTTACAACAATTACATCCAACCCTTCATCTTCCGGCAACATTTAACTGACTTATTGACTAAACAGTAATACAAGACCTCTGTGACAGTGACAAGCAGTATAACCAGCCTGCTGAGAGCCTTTCCCATGTGCACTTCTATGCTTGTTTGAATCATGAACGATACTACATCTTCAATACAATTCCATTGCTGCTAGCTTATCTGAGATAAATCTTGGAGGCTTAGAAGTAAATAATGTCTTAAAACATCAACTACTCATGGGAAGTTGAGTTGGTGGTGGTCTGTTTTAGCTTACTGTGAAGAGACAGGATAAGTTAGGAGAGTACATGCTCTAAATTGCTAAAGAAGATAAAATTATTAACTTATTCATAATTTGCCAACTCCTTGCTTACTAGTATTCTGGCTTCTATTTACAGCATGAAATGCTGCATCTTTGTGTGTTTACGTAATTATAATATACATTCATAGAAATTAACATATGCAAGCCTT
>NW_010527219.1:0-5985 GCF_000687285.1 Phaethon lepturus
GGCACTTGGCGCCGCTGCAAGGTACCGCTGACGCCCACGCCCCGCAACCGCCTCTGCCCGCGCCGAGTGCGGTCCTGGAGGAGCGGCAAGCGCGCACAGAAGGACGGGCAGGGGAAAAGGGTGAGCGAGGACGGCGCGGTTCCCCCGCCTGTGCTAACGGGCAAACCGGTGCCGCGTCGCTCTCCACCCTGGCGCCCCCGTTTATCGCCTCCCTACACCGTTCTCGTCCCACCTGCTACGAAGGCAGGTTGTGTCCCGATAAACTGCAATACTTGTAGAACAGTGAAGGAATATAAGCGTTCGCTTACTTTTAGGTGGCTTTGAACTTGTCCTCCTATGACTGACCTTAGCAGGTCTTCTGTGCAACATCAACAGAGACCGCAACACTGAATTTCACGGAAATAAATCCCACTTAGGTTCATAACCCGATTTCTAACCTCTAAATGTAGAGTATGACAGAAGTACAAGTGTTCTTGCTGCCCCATGGAGCTGTGCAGAGAATGGAGACACCAAGCTCAGACTGGGGACAGCAGGGAAACGAGAGCCTTGCTCGTCCCTTGCAGTGCTCGCGCTGGAAGTGAACCGGAGCTGAGCTTGAGTGAAGCGAGCGTGGTGGGTTTCTGCTCCGGGGACTGCTGTGCAGCGTGGGGCCATGAGCTGCCAAACTGTGCTGGGTTCGGGCCGCAGGGCTGGCGCCCAGCATAGCTCCCATCAGGTCTCTCACCTCTGTGGAGGTGTGCTCTCTGCGGGGCCGTTTGATCTGTTAGTTTTCAAATAAATGCTCAGCGCTACAACTGTCCTGCGAAGACTACCACTGACGTGACCGTGCTACAATACAACTGTTTGATGCCACGGGTGTCCGATACAAATTCACAGAGTCGTTTAGGTTGGAAAAGACCTGGAAGATCATCGAGTCCAACTGTAGACCTATCACTACCAAGTCTGCCACTAAACCATATCCCTAAGCACCACGTCTACAGTTCTTTTAAATACCTCCAAGGATAGTGCCTCAACCACTTCCCTAGGTAAGTGTACAGCATATTGCAAGGAAAGACCATAAGAGGAGGGGAAAAAACCCAAACATGCTACCTGACGGGAAGTGTTGCACTTCGGGCAGGTAACCACGCAGGCTGCGAGGACAACGTCTCTTGAACTTGCAGATCCAGACCTTGCCAAGGTAAGGGGTCAGCATATTGTAAATGATGCATCTCCTGCAAAAGGGTGAACCTCCTGCTGCACAGCCCTATTCTGCAAAGTCATGTTTACTTTTAGGATAAATCTTCCTAAGATTTGGTCATTTGGTCATCATCAACTCTTAGGATCAACATCCTAAGAGTTGGTCCTTCGCTGCTTAAATGGCATTCGCTCGGCAGTGAAATTATGCGGCCTGTCCATTTTATACTGCTGTCACAAGAAGCCTTCACTAATGGTAGCCCAAAATGTACTTTACCTTAGTATCAATGCAAATGCAATGAACAACTTACAGCATTTCATCTGACTCAGATTCTGAGCAGATGTAAAAATATAAATTACTTCATGCTAAGAGAAAATAGCAATCCTAAATGAGAAACTACAGAAAAACCACAATGCATAAACATATGCTCTTTTCTGAGAATATACCTACTACAGTAAAACCCTACCAAACTTCATACTTAATAAAAAAATTAGTACCAGTAGCAACCCCCTGAAATCCTCAACCTGTACAAATATGTAATTTAATACTATCAATAACATCTCTTTCACATATAGGAGATGCATTAGCACTGTCTGTATAAAAATACCAAGGTAAACGTAAAATCTGAAAAACATTCTAAGGGATTTTTAGAGACTTTTCCCTTTGTTTCTGTGACATGTGGTAGGGTACCACTTACCTGCCTACTTGTACCATTTTCTTTCAAATTAAGTGGTGCAAATATCAACTCTTCTGCACCACCAGCATGCATGCTTGAAATCAGTTCCACTGCTGGAGAAACGGAATTATATTACACAGCTTCAGATCAGTGCTGCTGAATCCACCGCACTCTCCGAAGTGTTCCGCTTTGGCAGCAGAGGAATGGACTGGCCACAATGTGCTGTCTTCACACATGACAGCGGCTATTGAGATATTCAGTCAAACTGGTGGCTTAGATCTAAAACGACAGTGAGAGCCAGCTTAAGTAAAACGTCACATATTTTAGACTTGAACAAAAATTATTAGTACTAAGTGTGTTTGTCATATTTTTTATTGCAGACATGGTATCACAGCATCATCATATATACTAAAAGGCAAATCATTCAAAGGCCTGTACTATAATATAAGATTTTTTTAGATAGCTCTGTAAGGAACTAATTTAAAGCATAGTTATACTTTGAGAAAAGCTTAAAAATGAAGCCTTCTTGGTCTTTTAAGGTTGTGTAACAGTGCTATTTTCCACAGCAGCCACAGATTTAAGCAACTCAATGTGAGCATAAATGGCTGTGTTCAAAGAGCTGTGCTCCAGTGAACAGGGCTGTAACAGAAATACATGCCCTACAGATCAAGCTTAGAAAGAAAATGGGCCTCACACTACCCAGTGAGTAATATAAATTTTAAAAATTCCCTGTCCTACAACTAAAATCCAGACAGGCAAATAAAGGTGTTTATATACTACTTCTGGAGTGTCAGTTGAACAACTCCAAGGGCTCTTAACACAAAAGAGACCACAAGAGATCTCTAGGCAGCTGTTTAAAAACCTGAAAGTTGCTTCAGCACAAAACATTTGCCACAGATATGGGCCATACCTGATGTGCCTGTCTCTGCTCTACTCCATGGGCCGTTGATCTAAGAACTCTCTTGCTTAGCAGTGGCAGCTCAGGCTCTCATAGAGATTCATTAGGGCCTCTGTGTTACCGTTACTAATATTACTGTTTATGTCCTTCAGTTACTAAGAAGCTATGCTATAAGTTGATCGCTCATACGCAGACTTTACGTACACCTACTTCAAAGCAAGCCTGGCATCTGTCTAGGAGGTAACGCCACAAAATTTACCACCAAGAAATGCATTACGTATTTACATCCCCAACTGTTACGGATGTTAGACTTGTGAAGACTACTGGGAGTTTGATCCTGACTTTATGAAGACCACCATCCTGCCTCTGGAGACCCACATTGTTATCCTTACCTGAAAAAGCACCGAAGGTCTTTGTGATCCAGGAACCTCCCCTCCTCTGGAGAAATAAAATGAGAA
This sequence comes from Phaethon lepturus, assembly GCF_000687285.1. Classification (NCBI taxonomy): domain Eukaryota; kingdom Metazoa; phylum Chordata; class Aves; order Phaethontiformes; family Phaethontidae; genus Phaethon; species Phaethon lepturus. Next base: position 3,207 of record NW_010527219.1, read on the forward strand.
GCTTCATTATCTTTGGATAATGGAAACTGCAAGAGGAAAGAGCAAAAGTAAAGCTATGAAGATATCACCGTATCATTAACATAGTACTTCTGTAAGTGAAACTGTTAAGGATGATAAACTCCTAGAAAATAAAATCTATGAGGAAAGCAAACTCAGATTAAAATGCATCAGATTTGGAGGAATACTTCAGGCCACTTAGACAAAAGAAGTCAAAATATTTGGTTTTTACTTGCTTTCAAAGTTAAAGGGAAGAATAATATGAGTTTTGCTCAGATGTGCAATAGTATCTTCTATTTCCATCTCAGGAAAAGCCCTTAATTATCATTTATGTTGTTCATTTACACTGAATTTTTGCAAAGTATAGGTCTGACAATTGCAGAACTACTTCTAGTTGTTTATAAAAATTATAGCACTGATAATTTAAATAACGGAAATAGTTACGTATTATATTGTATTTCATAATGTGTTTCACAGAAATATGTTTCTGATTGAAACATATACCTACTTTATTTCCACTTGTTTCCTGGGTAGAGAAGCAATTTTAGTCCCCTTTTTACTTGTTAAACTAAATGTATATTTTGTATCTGATTACCATTGGTACGTACATGCCAATTATATATCTAGAATATAGCATGTATCATATCTGTGGGATTGTGCCAGATTTACCTGTTATTATTAGCAATGTAGAGTCAATTGTGCTCATAAATTGCTGAGCTTCATGGTTTTGTTTTTCAAGGGATTGGCAAGTTTTACCGATTACTTGCCCAAAACATTCTAGATAATGCATTTTCATTCTTCAGTGCTCCATTAACCATACAGCAGCCAAATTCACTTCATCAGAAAGATGGACCAAAAGATGTAAAGTAGTCTTTCTACATTTCTGAATAAAACTTTTTCATTAGTTCTAAAAAAAAATCAGTGTGCTTTTTACAGAAGAAAGCAATACAAATTTCTTAGAGGTGCTCCTTCATACTTTAGTTGGATGGAAAAGCAGAATGTCTGACGCACCAGTTTCTTCACTAAAATCAGCACACACATATTTCTTTTGCAAGGAAAAAATTACTAGACAAAAAAGGCTGGGAGTTATTAGGCTCTAAAAAAAAATAATTCTGAGGCAGTTTTGGAAAGTGCCATATAGACAAGAATAAACTCTCTGATGAAACTTTTTCCTTATCTTTCATAGACTTGTCTTATGCAAATTTGAACTTATCCAGAGAAGATAGTGACTGCTGGTTCATAATTCAGCTTCCTGTCCAACATTCTTACCATAGATTACATCAGCAAGGTCCAAAAGTTAATTACTGCTGAAGTTCTCTAGAAATGCATCAAGTTTCTGACGACTTATCGAGGCTTTAGTCCAAGCCAAATCAACATCTGAAATTAGATGTCATTAACTTCTTAATATAAAAAAAATGCATTTTTATATGCCATGCATCTTCAATTTCTGCATGTAAAAATCTGGGACACAAGGAAGTTTAGGCTGACTATTAAAGCTATCCATCAATTTTAGATCAATGGGAAGAATGATCTATTTTGAAGCAAATATTTATTTTTTGTGCAGTTCAGTTCTGTACAAGAGTGAAGATGTTTTCTCATGAAGACATGTCATATCCAGTGGTTTTCCAGCAAGAAAAATCAGTCTTTATCAGCCTGGAATATTGTCTGTCTGTTCTTTTTAAAAAAAACTTCATTAGCAGAAGTTGTGTAATTATGTTTTTTTTCCCTCCAGGAAAAACATTTGAATGCATTTCAGAGGGGGAAAGGAGAGGAAAAGAGTCAGTAGCATTTAAAAATGTAGAGAATTATCTGGAACCAGAATAACTTTAATGGTCTAATGACAGAAAAATCGGATCAATTCTACATTAGGTGTTATATTTAAAGATAAATGAATTGTGGCTTTTCAACCAAGAGCTGCTTGTTGCATTTTCTCCTTAATGCTGTATTTCTTTTGATTCATCAGGATCTGCCTCTGTTCACATTGTCAATCTTGTTTGCATTTATCCTCTGTCTTTGAAGAGGTTTATGTAATTGCGAATTCCTGTTCTGACAGCACTCATGGGGTCACTCTTTACTCTATTTCTGCAGCCCTCCGCTGCGATGTATTTCAGTTCTTGAAATAATTTTATCCTTACCACCTCAATTTAAATCACATTAGGTCCAAACCTTCCACTCCTATTTACTCAGTTCTTAACTTCATCCTCTCCTCTCCAGAGGTACTTGTTCTTGCTGCATGCTTTACTTACACATACAAGCATTGCTTATATTCTGAGCTGTGAGACACACAATTTACTGAGTAGCCTATTTTAAGAAACAGCATATGACCATGTCAGATGCCTGCAGTTTTAGGCAGCAGCTATCACAAAGGAGGGGAGAGCTGAGGTTACGTAGGCAATCTTCACACTGCAGCCACCCCATCCTCTGACCAGCATTTCTCTAATTTATCAGGCTGGCAGTTGTTGGGAGTTAGGATCTTATCAAATACTGCTTTAATCTCCTGAGATCGTTAAACCTCCCTTGAACCAGAACGTCTGGCCCCCCCCATATCATCGCTTTTGTTAAAAAATAAGGCCCGTGGAACCTGGGGGACGGGCACCCTCACCGGCGAGGCCCGTAGCACCCCGACCACCCCCAGAGCGTGAGGGAACGTAAGAGACGGCCAGGCGCGAGGGGCGGTGGAGGCTCCATCGGCCTCCCCCCACGCCGGAGACCGCTCACTTGTCGGTACTACGCTCTCACGCCTCTTCCGTTTTCGTTCTCCGCCGAAAGCGGGCAGCGGCGA